>NC_140919.1:7918388-7973388 GCF_045865225.1 Trachurus japonicus | reverse complement strand
AACCTGTGAATGCACTTGTCCAACTGTTCAATGTTTCAGTCATTTTTGCACAAGTTGCTGTTCTCTGACCAGGAGCTTAACGGCAAAATTCACAACAGGAGCGAAATTTGATTTTTTTTAAGGCTGGTGAGTGACAGTATTTTCTCATTTACATTTACAGAGTGATAAAAAGAGATATCCAAAATCCTCCTCTCTAAAAACTTCTGACTCTAATATGTGAACAAAATAAAACAAGAATTTTGAAAGTAGCTTCATCCATTGTTCAGATTTCTGTTCTGGAAATGTAGCTATGCAAATTAGCGCATATTTCATCAGATATTGCCTCATTTACATATTTAAACCTAAAATTTGACAAAACTTGTAATATAAAAAATATTTGTCTTAATGTGAGGGATAAACTTGGGAAATTTCACGGTGATATCTGTTAGTTAAAATTTTTTACCTTAAAATACATTAAAAAACCCATAGGCGGAGGTGGACGTTTTTGTCCACTTGAAGGGTCATGGATGTTGTAAAAATGCATTAAAGGTCCAAAAAATGGAAACTGGGGACATCCAGAGTTTACCCAAAGATACACCTCCTCCCCAAAAACCAGCCCCCAGTGACCTTTCATTTGACCTGGGGGGGGGGGGGGCAGCAGAGATTTCACAGTGATATGTTTCCTGCTGACAACAGGAACTAGTTTTTTGTTTCAGTTTAAAGTTGAAAATATCATTTTTTACCGTAAGAACATATTTTATGACAGTACACAGAGTCACCGTCGTCACTTTACACAGCGATCTGCTTCTCCAGCTTTTTCTCTTACAGGGTGATGATAAAGAAACAAACAGAATGGGATTAAAAAAAGATAAAATAAAATAGAAATACAGAGTTTTAAAGCTTCATCATGAGGCAGGTCTGATAAAATATCTACTTATACACCTTTTGAGTTTGTTATCCTCCATCTAAATTCACAGCACTGTGACAGTTTTTTTTCCATTTTGTATTTTAGCCTATTTTACAATTATTTTAAATGATAAATTAAATCTCAGTAAAATTAAATTCAAACATTCCTTAAATCTTAAGTAGGAAAACTGATTCACAGTCAGATAAAAAAAAAATCAAACAAAATGTGGAACATTTTAAAATACTATCTATCTATCTATCTATCTATCTATCTATCTATCTATCTATCTATCTATCTATCTATCTATCTATCTATCTATCTATCTATCTATCTATCTATCTATTAAAATCTATAATTAGACTACTTATTAATTATAATATAATGATGATTAATCTAATTAATACAAATCCTAGTGATGATCAGACAGAGCAGCTGGATCAAGTTTTATTTCCACCTTCTCTCTAGACGTTGTGTTGAGTTGATGATGTAAAGTGAACGGCAGAACGACATCTGATAAAAAAAACCAAACATCTAAACTATTTAGTTTTGTCCAACGCTGTGTTGAGTCAGTGAAGGCATCGCTGAGCCGCAGACAAAGGGACAGTAGCAGCTTTGTCGGGGCGAGGGCCGTCGTACGTGTCTCAGGTTGTGTTCGCTGCCTGTTCCTCCTGTGATGAGTGTGTACGAGTGTGTGTGTGTGTGTGTGTGTTGGTGCGTGCCTGTGTGTGTGTGTGTGTGTGTGTGTGTGTGTGTGTGCCTCTGTGTGTGTGTGTGTGCCTCTGTGTGTGTGTGTGTGTGTGTGTGTGTGTGTGTGCAGTTTAATAAAGGAGCTGTTGAGCGACGGCTTTGACCTCGTGACCTCCAGGCCCCAAGAATCCTTCACTTACCCTGAAACTCTGAAACTCTGAAACTCTGAAACTCTGACTCAACACAGCAGCAGGAGGAGGATGATGATGATGATGATGATGTAGAGACAAAGACAGACCAGACCCTCACACCCCCCCCCCCACATCAGAAACACAACCCAGTTCAACACGATTAATGTCACAAAACCTGCTCAAAGATGCATTCTTTTTTTTATTTTTTTTTTATTTAACCTTTATTTAACCAGGCAGAATCAATTAAGAACAAGTTCTTATTTACAATGATGGCCTGACAAGAGGCATAAGCTTCTTGAGGGGAGGAGGGGTGGGGGGGGGAGGCTGTGAGGGAGAAAAGATAGATAAAGTTAGAAGACAATAGCAAATATGCACAACTATACAAACATTCAGCAAAAAAAACAAGACATAAAGGTTAATAACAAGGATATTCAAGCATAAAAAGAATTAATAGACAAGATTTTTTACAAGCATAAAAGAGTAAAAAGCCAAGGTTTTTACAGACATTACAGGATACTTTAGAGAGCCTAAAAGTTGAGAGAGGGTAAGGAACAGGGTTATCAGTAGGGATTATTTACAAACGTAGAAACACCAAAAGACAGAGTCAGTTTCAGTAATTAGTACCAACAGTGTGTCACAAAAAGTGGCCTAGGCCGACGGCGGCATTCAAGTGCTGAAAACCTGCTCAGGAAAGATGAGTTTTAACATCCAACCACAGAGTTGACCTGTGCATATTCTCATTTGTCCAGGTCATAGTTATCTCAAGGAAATTTAAATGGAAAGCAACTGGACTTAGCTATTTGTCTAGGAAGATGTTTCACCTTCATCCAAGAGGCTTCATCAGTTCATGTAGCATCTGACCAGGCTGGGACTGGTCCAACTATCTGGTGTATTTTTTTATTTTTACTTATAAGTGGACAGCAGAGTCCAGACCTGAGGAGTTAGCTCTCCTGTGGTGGAGAAAGAAAAACAAAACAAAACAAGAGAACCAACATAGTCATCCCGTATGTGTCTGGAGTATCAGAAAAACTCAGGAGGATCTTTAACAAACACCGTATCCCTGTGTATTTCAAACCCAGCAACACACTCAGACAGAGACTGGTACATCCCAAGGACAGAACACCACACACCCACAAAAGCAATCTGGTGTATGCAGTCCAGTGCAACGAGGAATGCAAAGACCTCTACATTGGAGAAACAAAACAACCACTGCACAAACGCATGGCCCAACACAGGAGAGCTAAGTCCTCAGGCCTGGACTCTGCTGTCCATCCACATCTCAAGGAGAAAGCCCACTCCTTTGAGGACAGCAATGTCCACATCCTAGACAGAGAGGACAGATGGTTTGAAAGAGGAGTAAAAAAGAAGCCATCTAAAGCCGTTTTCCTACTAAAATTAGCGGGTCGACGCAGGTTTTTTAAACGCGGGTCGACTCGCTAACAATCGGCATTTGGCAGAGCTTAAACCAGTGGCCCCGCTTTCATCTGCGGTGCGAGAAACTCATGCCACAGCTGCTCGCCGCGGAGTGTGAGGTCCGTCCGCCGAGGCAGCTACCTCCGTGGTGCCTTCAAGTTTCTCCGTGGTGCCTTCAGGTTCCTCCGTGGTGCCTTCAAGTTCCTCCGTGGTGCCTTCAAGTTCCTCCGTGGTGCCTTCAAGTTCCTCCGTGGTGCCTTCATGTTCCTCCGTGGTGCCTTCAAGTTCCTCCGTGGTGCCTTCATGTTCCTCCGTGGTGCCTTCAAGTTCCTCCGTGGTGCCTTCATGTTCCTCCGTGGTGCCTTCAGGTTCCTGTGGAGCTGTGGAGTTTGTACAGTGTGAGTTTACAATAAACACTCAACTAGAAAACTGGAGTAGTTCAGGTTCACAGAGTTCACAGACGTAAACAAACCGCTCCACTGTAACTCATCATCATCATCATCATCATCATCATCATCATCATCATCATCATCATCATCATCATCATCATCTTCTCCTCCTCGTCCCAGTTTCAACATGGCGGCGGCTGTTTCTGTTTCTCCATTTTCTTCTTCAAAGTTTCAAAAACAAAAACCCTGAGCCGAGAGGAAACGTGAATAATGTTGCTTCAGAATAAAACGAACCATGAACCTTCACCATCGTCATCCTCCTCTGTCTATTAGTTATTATTTATTCTCTCATAACTCTTCACGTTGTCGTTTGATCCGGTTGTTTTCTACCTGGAGCTCAACTCTTTCTCCTGATCTGGTTTTGGTCAGAAAATGGTGATTCATGCTCTGGGCTCTGGGCCGTGAACGCAGCACGGCGGCTGAGTCAGAGAGTCAGAGAGTGGACATGTCCTCCCTCTCCCTCTCCCTCCTCCACCTCTTCCCACCGTGACACTTCACACAGTCAACTTCAAACCTCCAAACACACTTTAAATCTTTCTGAGTCATTTGCTCTGAGCCAAATCTAAAGGACTAATACACGTTTAAATTACAACCAAAAGCAGCAGCAGCCGCCGCCAAAACACACAGGTTCCCTCTCTTTCTTGTTGCTTTTTGCTTTTCCTTTTCTTTTTTTTCCCCATTTTTTTTCGTCTTCTGGTTGCAGTCGGGCCGTGTAATGAGATTAGGATGAATCTCCACGCAGCCGTAGAATAGAAACTCCTCTTTTCCATGGCAGCGCTGCTTGCTTTCATCACTGTTTATTCTTTTATCCGTGTTCATGTCTGAGCCGCCTGGTGCGGAGCGTCCTGTAATTAGAGGCCCAGAAGCTTCTCTGAGTGACGGACGGAGGTGGCTGAGCTTCTTCCTCCTCCTCCTCCTCCTCCTCCTCCTCCTCCCGTCTTCGTCTTCTTGGACATGGCAGCGCCCAGAAAGATAGATTTACCAGGAAACAATGATACACTGCAAAAACTCAAAATCTTTCCAAAAATATTTGTCTTATTTCTTGTCAAAATGTCTCATTTCTGGTCAAAACTAATCTCTTTCCACTTCAAATAAGACTCATCACCTAAAAATGAACTTGTTTTTAGATCATTTTCACTTGTTTCAAACACATTTTCACTTGAAATAAGTAGAAAAATCTTTCAAGTTTTTTTGTGCTTGTTATAAGGAAGAAAAACTTGCTCCACTATCAGATTTTTCTACTTATTTCAAGTGAAAATCTGCTTGAAAGAAGTAAAAAATGTCTAAAAACAAGCTACTTTTTAATGTGATGAGTCTTATTTTAAAGGGACAACAAGGAGTTTTGGAAAAGCGAAGTGTTTTCACACGCGCACCGTGAAATTCTTTGACCGGCGCAAGACAGACTCATGTTTTCATTCATCAAGAATTAAAGTCAGAGGTTGGAAGACGATCACATACCGTCGTAGTTCACACCATAAACGGATATTCGGCGGCGTTATTCTCATGGCTCGCCACGAAACCGAAAGTAAAGAAACGCTGGTCGGCTCGCCCAGCATTTCCACCACCACTAATAATAACAAAATAACCATAGAGACAAAACCATAGATTTATCTAAAATGGAGCCATTAACAAGTGGTAACGTAGATTCATCCACATTAATATGAGACTTTTTTATAACCAAATAGAAACTCCTCGTTGTCCCTTTAAAGCAGAAGTAAGCGACCCGGTGGTTTTGGCTAACTTCCTGTCAGCAGATGGAGTTAGCAGCCCCCGTCCTCGTCCCTACGTCACCACATTCACGCGCATCCCTTGGCTGCACACACAGAGAGGACTGCCCCTTTATGCCGTTCTCTCTCCTCATTGGATAAAGGTTGTAGGATACAAGTTATGTCACTTTTTATGCAAAGTTGACATTGTTTGAGATGTTTTTGTTCTGACAACTTGACATAAAGACAATTTAAACTGTCATAGATTATGTCAAGTTCTCATAACAAAAACATCTCAAACAATGTCAACTTTGCATGAAAAGTGACATAACTTACTGAATGACACTTAACCACAGCTGTCATAAGTATTCATTGATGTTTATGTCAGCTGTTATGTCAATCTTATGAATATGAATACCTATTCAAGTAAAGGGTTACCAAAGTGTCTAAAAACAAGCTACTTTTTAATGTGATGGGTCTTATTTTAAGTAGAATGAGATTTGCTTTGACTCGACATTACATTTTGACTAGAAATGAGACAAATATTCTTGGTAAGATTTAGAGTTTTATATAATAATATTTCAAGTATTTAAAATGAAATGAGTCAAATGAACGGTTGATCCTCAGCAGCAGCACCTTCCTCCTCCTCCTCGCCGACTGAATGCAAAAACTCAAAATCTTTCCAAGAATATTTGTCTTATTTCTTGTCAAAATGTCTCATTTCCAGTCAAAACTAATAACTATAATGTCTCTCCACTTAAAACAAGACTCATCATCTAAAAATGAACTTGTTTTTAGATCATTTTCACTTGTTTCAAACTAATTTTCACTTGAAATAAGTAGAAAAATCTGCCAGTGAAAGCAGTTTTTTTATGCTTGTAATAAGAAAGAAAAACTTGCTCCACTATCAGATTTTTCTACTTATTTCAAGTGAAAATAGACTTGAAAGAAGTAAAAAGTGTCTAAAAACAAGCTACTTTTTAATGTGATGAGTCTTATTTTAAGTAGAATGAGATTTGCTTTGACTAGACATTACATTTTGACTAGAAACAAGACAAATATTCTTGGTAAGATTGAGAGTTTTTGCAGTGCATATGAGTCAAACAGAGCCTGGAAAGCCCACAGCGTTCTGGCTGGGAAGAGTTATGTAAGAAACCCCAGTGGCTTGTGTGTGTTGGATGCTGAACAGTCGGTGGCTCGGTCGGTCGGTCGGTCGGCCGGTCGGTGGTGGCTCGCCAGTTTTCTTCTTGGTGTGGCGGCTGGCGGCGTTGCAGCAGCAGCAGCAGCAGCAGCAGCAGCAGCAGCAGCAGCAGCAGCAGCAGCAGCAGCGCCCCGGTGGATCTGTGGATCTATTCCTAGTGGTGTAATTAGAGGGACGAGGCAGATGAAGTGCAGAGCGGCGGCGGCGGCAGAGGAGTTCGCTCTCTCGCTCTCTGTCTTTATAACAGCTGCAATGTGTGTGTGCTTGTTTTCTTTCTCGTCTCGTCCTCCTCACTCGTCCTTAACGATCCTTGACTTGATGAGTAGGTTTCAGAGCCAAGGTCAAAATACACTCGTGTTTTGATGATGGCAGATATACTGTCTGTCTGTCCAACGGCTTGGAGCTGCTTCTCTTCTCTCTTCTCTCTGAGCGTGAGTGGCACTAGATGGAGCGATTGATCCAGCTGCAGCAACACAACAGTTTCACAACTAGATGGCAAACTGCTGATTTAGACTTTACAATAACATGCTGCTAATTTTATAATCTCATCAAAGAGTAGGAGTGGGAAACTTTTACTATCTCATGATTCGATTTGATTCTGAGTTTTGGGGCTACGATTCGATTCAAAATGGATTTTCGGTTCAAAACTATTTGATTCCTAATGATTTCTGCTTCAGTCTGTCGGTGTGCAAAGGATCCTCATGATCTACTCCAGTCTGCTTTGCAAGACAGAATGACTGAAGTGTCTTTTCCACATGTATTGAGTTTTAAACATTTATCCATGCTTAGATGGAATTGTTGAAACTCTTGCATAAAAGCAATATCACATATTGCTTAAGTAACAAAATTAAAAGTGCCTCTTTATTAAAAAAAAATAGTGCAGTTAAACATGCTTTTTTGGCACACCCCTATCAAAAAGACACAAAGTTTGTTTTATTTCTTTGTGAACGTGTGGAAAAGTTCACTTATGCATCAAATAATCAACACATTTTTCATACTTATCGAATTATTATCAACTATCAACCTCCTCTGGTTGTTATTATGATGTTAAGTTGCATGTTTTACCCGTCCAAGTAGTCGATAATCGATGTGATAATCGATGTCAGTGGTCAGGTGAATCAGCATCATTGTTCTCCTGCAAACAGTAGATTTAATGGAGAGAGTTTATTTTCTTTGGGAGCTGTTTTACCACTTTTTCTAGCTTTTTCTTTAAACTTTTTTTTTAGGAATTTTACCACTTTTTGAGAATTTTTTGCCACTTTTTTGATACATTTTTACCACTTTTTGTCTAGAATTTTAAACTTTCTTTTTGTTTTGAGAATTTTTTTTACCACTTTTTTTTTGAAAAGTGTTACCACTTTTTCTCGATTTTTCTTTATACTTTTTTTTTGAGGAATTTTACCACTTTTTTGAGAATTTTATTTTATTTTTTAGTAGTTTTACCACTTTTTCTAGATTTTTCTTTAAAGTTTATTTGAGAAATTTTTACCACTTTTTTTCTAGAATCTTTTTAAAAACTTTTTTTTTTCTAGAATCTTTTTAAAAACTTTTTTTTTTTGAGAATTTGTATCACTTTTTTCTAAAACAGTCTTTTTTCCAGAAATTTCTCTACAATATTTCCACAAATTAACGCCATTGGCCCAAAATTGAACATACACATTGACTAAAAATGTAATGTTCTTCAGTCTCTGAACAAATATTTGTGTGGCGGTGTCGCCATGGAGACGAGAGCTGGGACACCGAGGCTCTGATCTTACAAGGTTGGTTTTCAGCCAAGAGACGCTCCATTCTCCCTGGAACTAGTTACTAGTCACTGATTTAACCAGAACTAGAGACAAGGGACACATGGAGCTGAGTTAAGGTGGAAATCCTGAAGAGTTCCTCTTTAAGGAACAAAAATGGCGTTTAGGTGGATGATATTGGTGTTTAAATTGGTTTTGGCCGTTTGCATTTACATGTGGACGTGGTCTCGGTGTCTTCTGTCTCTTCATGAGATCCCAGACTGAACTCCATAACGTGGGATCTGAAGGAGGAATCATCAGTTGACCCTGGCTGTGATTTTTGGGTCGTTGTCGAGCTTCGTGCATCGTGGAGAAGAATCTAAACATCTGAAGAGCCTCAAAGTTTTGCAGAGTACTTTCTGATATATTGATAATATGTGACCCGTTCTATCAAAATGAGTCGGATGTCGCAACGTTCTATTTTTAGATAATCAGCTGATAACGTGGAAAACCCATAGAAATCCCAATTTTTTTTTTTACCCTAATTTCAAAGCAATGACATTCAAAAACAATCTCCCAAAGTTTCACAGTCCAGATAATTGAGAAAAGGCACGAAAATGATGATTAAAGTTGACCTGCAACTTAAACCCTCTGAAAATGAGTGTTGCTTCGGTGCAAAACATGAAATATCTCCTGAACCGTTCATGATAGAGACGAGCTGTAAACCGCATCTGAATCGCGGGATTCTCCGCTTTCCGACGGTCATTGAATGGTGCCTCTATGACGAGAAGGGACGGGTACAGAAACAGATGCTAAACCGAGTAGCATCGATACTAAAAGAGCGTAGCATCGATGCTAACAGAGCGTAGCATCGACGCTAACAGAGCGTAGCATCGACGCTAACAGAGCGTAGCATCGATGCTAAACCGAACGTAGCATCGATGCTAACCCGAACGTACACGCTTGCACATGTTTTACAAAACGTCAACAAAACATGACAACTTCTAAACCGTTTATGATAGAGACGAGCTGTAAACAGCATCTGAATTGTGAGATTCTCTGCTTTCCGAGGGTCATTGAATGGTGTCTCTATGACAACAAGGGACCGTATAGGGTGCGTGTAATCACGTGGTACAGGAACAGATGCCAGAGTCACTGGCAAAAACTTTAACTGCAATTTTCTCAGGTTTTAGAACGGAATAAGAGAGTAGGAGATCGTAATTCAAATGGCCACATCTTGAAAACCATCAAATGTATGACTTTGACTAGGGTATCATTTTAAAACTTATTTTCTAATTTTTCCATTGATACCAAAGTCTCAACTTTGAAATTTTGATAGATCAGGTCACATATGATCAAATCGACCCATTTTCAGAGGAAGCTGTGATAAGTCGTCCATTCTCCGTCCTTCATCAAAGCCCAGAGCGGCAGTAGAGGCAGTAGAGGCAGTAGAGGCAGTAGAGGCAGTCGAGGCAGTAGAGGCGGCGGCGGTGGCGGCTGCAGATGAATCCAGACTTGCCTCTCCTCTCTCTGTCCCATAAACCCGATCCCTGCTTTAGCAGCGGGCCGGTGTAATGAGTAGCCTGGTGCTGCCGAGCCCCGACCAGCGCCGCAGCTGGGTCGCCGCGCCAACAACTCCCCAACGGCCCCAAAGTCTCACTGATGTGTGAAAGAAACCGAGCCGCCGCCGCTGAAAAAAAACCCCCAGCGCACCCACATGTTGAACACGAGGGGAATTCCCCCACACACACACTAACACATCAACACACACGCGGGCGGGTTCAGTCGGCCACACGTTCAGCTGCAGATTGAGCTGTGTTTTCACACTCAGACAGTGATTAACGCTCTGATGAGATTTACAGCAGCAGCGGCGCACGCAGGCCGCCGCCGCCGCCGCTGCTGTTGTTGTTGTCATTAAATCAGGTGACGATTGTGAGTCTTGACGTAAAATTATAAAGGTCGAGGTGTTTTTTAAAATTATTTTATCCCTGATTATGTCAAATCAAATCAAATCAAATAAACTTTATTTGTCTTGGGCACATTATTTGGGCATAATACAGCTGCTTTGTGCTTGTAAAACATACAGTCGGTACAGTAAACGCAACATTTTATAGACAATAGACCAGTTTATCTTACAATCAATCAATCAATCAATCAATCAATCAATCAATCAATCAATCAATCAATCAATCAATCAATCAATCAATCAATCAATCAATCAATCAGCACCTCAATTGATTAAAATAAATAAATAAATAGAGAGGACATTTACACACAGACATAGCACACACACATTTGCATACACACATGCATTCAAACACCCAAAAATGAATTAAAACACTGAGGAAAAGATGTCACGGTTTTACCTCCATTTTACAGACTGGACCTTTGAGTCAAAAAGTAAATCTCCATTGTTGTGCTCTTCTGTACTAAACAGGTTGTAAAATGTAACGTACAAAAAATACCCCAACAGCTTATCATATTTTCTTATTTTTCTTAAAGAGACAACGAGGAGTTTCTATTTGGTTATAAAAAAAGTCTCACGTTAATGTGGATGAATCTACGCTACCCACACTTGTTAATGGGCCCATTTTCGATAAATATATTGTTTTGTCTCTATCGTTATTTTATTATTTTAATTAATGGTGGAAATGCTGGGCGAGCCGACCAGCGTTTCTTTACTTTCGGTTTCGTGGCGAGTCATGAGAATAACGCCGCCGAATCTCCGTTTATGGTGGGAACTACGACGGTATGTGATCGTCTTCCAACCTCTGACTTTAATTCTTGATCAATGAAAACATTCTTGACACGACGTCTGTCTTGCGCCGGTCCAAGAATTTCACCGTGTGCGCAGAGGCTCATGGGAAATGTAGTGTGAGAACACTTCGCTTTCCAAAACTCCTCGTTGTCCCAATAACAACAACTGGTTACATGTTAACATTTAACAAGCTGAGACACAACAGCAGCAATCAGTTTCTGAGCTGATGAGTGAATGTTTTGCCTTCAGGCGACAGAAAGACGAGTCCGACATGACGACACCTCGACATAAAACCAGATCTATTCAGTGATAAAGCAGATGAGACGGTGATAATCTGATGGAGTCTTTCACACCAGACTCCTTCCTGAGGTCTGTCTGCGCTGCGGCTTCTCTAAATCCATCCTCCACTTGTAAACTCGGTCTGAAAAGCTCCGTCATGTTTGGTTCCTGTTGTTTTACAGCACAACTCTGTGTCTGTGTTTTGTTCTTGTGGTTAAAGTAAAAAACACTGCAGCTCACGAAGGTGAAAAACAACACCACCATGATGATGGTGATGGTGATGATGGCGATGACGGTGTAAAAAGTTCAGATCAGATCTGTGATCAGTGTTCACACGGCCGAGCGGTGACTCAGCGTCTGTGGAAACCCTGTGTCAGAGTGGACGCCTCATCTCAGCCCACACAGTGTGGTCACACACAGGGCAATGGTAGCTGTGTGTGTGTGTGTGTAGGTGGGAGCAGCTCAGCTCATTGGTGGAAGAGGTGAGCTGTTCAGCTTCTCCTTCCCATGAACACAGGATGCAGGGTTTTGTTTGTCCAGTGCTGCCGTGGAAACCGTGTCCAGATCGGTGACGAGACAGAAACTCTCGGGTCGTTTTCACACGTAGCTGAGTTTTTATAAAAATAAAAACATTTCCCCTCTTCTGTTTTCAAAAATAACAAAGTACACACCAGATCGGTGGCTCTCAAACTTTCTTTTACGTCAAGGACCCTAAATTGACACAAATTAGACCACGGACCCCATTGGACCAAATTTTGAAGCAAACACCAGGAATACACCAATATTTGTTCTCAGACTGAAGAACATTACTGTTTTAGTCAATTTATGTTCAAATGAGGGCCAACGGCGTGGAATTTTGGAAATATTGTAGATAAATTTCAGGAAAAAAGTGGTACAATTTATCCAAAAAACGTTTAAACATTTCTAGAAAAAAGTGGTAAAAATTCTCAAAAAAAAGTTTTAAAAATAATTCTAGAAGAAAGTGGTAAGATTTCTTAAAAAAAAAAAAAAAACGTGAGAAAAGAAAAGAAAAAAGTTTTCTAGAAAAAAGTGGACACATTTATGAGATAAAGTTTTTTAAAAATTCTAGAAAAACTGGTGAAATTTCTAAAATAAAAAAGTAAAAAAAATAAATGAATAAAAGAAAGTGGTAAACATTTCTCAAAAAAAAAAAAATCTTGGAAAAAAAAGGTAAAATTTCAAGAAAAAGTTAGGGAGCCCCTTGTTGTTGTTACGTCCATAGACTGTAACATTTATGGACGTTTCACTAAAGATCAGTTTTGGCCGTCCAGACGAAAACGCTGGAGTGGCGTTTTCAGATGGATGAAACGCTGAAATGATAAAATACTTATGTGGATCAATAAATCCGTATTGGTAAATCCGTATTGGTGTGGACGGGCTCTAAAACTATTCTCACCCAATCAGGAGTTTTGCACTGTGAACGGAGTTTCCAGGAATTTTCTGTGAAAGTTTTTTTCCGTGTGGATGAAAAAGCGCTCAAACGCGTTCAAAGACATCTTTTTTTTTTTTCAGATACTGTACTCATGTGAACACGACCTGAAAGTTTAACGTACAATACAGTAGATCTGGTGCTGTTTAGTTTTATAATGCTTTTATTTTGATAGGTCAGTAAAAGTAAAAGAGTCTCGGTCGGTCAGGTCACAGCTGGAGGTCAGGAGGTCACACACACAGCGCTGCGTTAAAAGTCCCACACTGTCAACAGTCAGTAAACACAACATCCACGAAAACATAACATCAGTGTTTCTGCATTCAGACGCGTCAAACTATTTATTATGTGTCTTGTATATTTCCAATGAATCTGCATCAGAGGGACTGAAAGCAACACACACACACACACAGCTTGTCCACACTGGGGTTTATTTACACCAGTGTTTGTGAGTCACCGGTCCGGAGTTGAGTTTCCAGATGGACGACGTGAGTTTGACACAGAAAAAACAAATTCATGACGTTAGAGCAGAGAAATGTGGATTTACAACAAGTCAGGAAGAAAATCCCACACACACAAACACACACACACACACGCACACTTGGACAAACACACACAGGTTCAGTCTGAGCTCTGTGAGATCGTCCCGTGGTTCGTTCAGTTTCTTAAGAGGCCGTAGAAATGGAAGCGGCTTAGTTCGTCTGCAGCTTCAGTGTCTGTGTCCTCGCTGGATAACAGGATTACACCTCCTCCTCCTCCTCCTCCTTCCTCCCCCTCTTCCTCCTCCTCTTCCTCCTTTGTCCTCTCCGTCTTTATCAAGAGATTTTGAACGGCAGCAATTTGTCGTGGAGGATTTTGATAGAAAAGATCCTGGTGTGAAAGTTTCAGTCTGAGCTCCTGTGAGAACAAAAAACAGAGAAGTTCTGATCCGAGCTGAGGAGAGAACGGCCTTTTATTTAATTATTTATTTATTCACTTACTTTACTTATTTATTACTTATTTATTTATTTTCATAGTAATTTTCTTAGGTTGTTGGTTTGGTCAAAGATCCTTTACTATGACAAGATGTCTCACTACAAGCTGCACCAATGATATGTAATGTTACTGTCTCCTAAAGTAGGTGTGGTCATCGGTCCCTCCACCTCGTGTTGTGAACGTGTGTGTGGATTTATAAAAGTTGCTCGGTAGAGGAAAGTGAGATATTTATATTTTCTCATGATAACATACATACATAGACAGATAACAGTCATATTTAGCGTTACAAACATTAGTGATCTGGTGAGAATGTGTTGTTGAGACAGAGACAGGTCTGGAACAAAGTTGAAATTTGTCCATTTTCGTGTTAAAAAGTTGAGAAGAGATGTGTCTTGTGAAAATTGAGTCCAATATTTACTACAGTGACTCTGGAGCCAAAGAATCGACCAAAATCTGAGCTCACGTTCACTTCTCCCATTGGAGTCATTAGACTCAAGACCTGCTGCTGCTGCTGGTCTCCTAAAGGGGGCGGAGTCACGATCTGCCGGTCTCCTAAAGGGGGCGGAGTCACGGTCCGCTGGTCTCCTAAAGGGGGCGGAGTCACGGTCTGCTGGTCTCCTAAAGGGGGCGGAGTCACGGTCTGACGGTCTCCTAAAGGGGGCGGAGTCATTGTCTTTTGGTCTCCTAAATGGGGCGGAGTCAGGGTCTGCTGGTCTCCTAAAGGGGGCGGAGTCACGGTCTGCTGCTGGTTTCCTAAAGGGGGCGGAGTCACGGTCTGCTGGTCTCCTAAAGGGGGCGGAGTCATGGTCTGCTGGTCTCCTAAAGGAGTCACGGTCTAAACCGGCTTTGGTTGGGTTTTTAGATTTTTGGGGGGACGAAACTCGAAGGGGGATTTCTAGAGATTTGAGATGTGACCTCTCAAAAATAATTTTTTATCCAAAACTCAAAACCCGTTTCATATTTTTTCTCTCTAACTGGAACTAGTTTGTGCGGCGGAGGGGTACGACCACAAGGTTTTGACTTTATGCTGCGTTCGAGACGACTCGTAACTCTGAATCTCCCATGGGAAAACTTGGATTTCCGACTTCAAAGTGTTCAAAGAGACGCACCGCGACCAGAATAACCACAAACTTGTTGGAGTGGGACTAACTTTGCATTCAAAGTGCTTCAGGCATTAAAACATTACGAAGGACACAAAAACTATTTTTAAACAAAAGAAATGTTTTCATGTATTTTGGCTTTTTAAATGCATTTTAATCAATGTTTTACCACTGATGATGTGGTTCTTGTTGTTGTGTGACGTCAGACAACTAATTGTCAAAGGATGTTTTCTCTGACTTCGCTGAGTCGGAGGAGCTCCCACATGAGGTTATGTACAGGTGGTACAGCAAATGCAACATTTTATAGACATTAGACCAGACGTTCCTAAAGTTTATCAATGAATCAATGAATGAATGAATCAATCAATCAAACTATATTTGTAGAGCACTTTTCATACAGGAAGGAAATGGCTTTATATGATCAAAAAAAAAAAACACAGACGAACCAAACACCCACCCACCCAAAAATTAGAACAGTAAAACACTGAAGAAACTCAACCTTACATTAAACAATTTGTACTTTCCAGTGGGGAAAACACCAGAGAGCTGATTAAAAACTAAGGTAAATTGAATAAAATAAAAATAGATAAATATAAGAATAATGTATAGATAACGCAATGGAATAAAAGTGGAAATTCTGCATACAATTAAAGTTTAGCTGAAATAAAACAATAAGAACAGTAAACCCAATAAATAGTGGTATAAAAACATGAGGTGGCGTTCGATTGCACTTTTTTTCCGAGTTGTCTTGAAAGCAGCATTATTGTTGATGCTGGACGCTGGCTGGTGAACGGGTCCAGCAGCAGGAAGTGTGCAGATATGTAAATGCTCCGTAGCAGCGGAGCTAATAGTCCAGTCATTTTATGAGAAAAGGTTAAACAAATTGCAACAGAAGCAAACTCAACTGATTTTGTATCCTCAGCATGTCCTGAGTGAGGGGAAAAAAGCCCCGAAGAATCCCATTAGGGGAAAGTTTAGAAAAAGACCCAAACATATCCCATTCATACGCATATAAAAAATGTTTTTCACGTGTATAGGGTAAAATTATTAACCTTTAGATATCTCCATGAAAATTACTGAGTTGATTACTTACATTAAGACAAACAAAAAATGTATTACAAGTTTTTTGAAATTCTTTGTTAACATGAGCAAATTTGCATACATTCGCATAAATTTGCATAAATTCCACTGTTTTTACGTCACATGTATATATGAAGTTGCTGTGGTGGCAGCGGCATGGAAACTGGAATGAGTCGACTCCATCGGTCAACCAACAAGTTGACCGCTTTAAATTTCAAGATGACTGCAATTTTTCAAGACAGCCACATCCTTAGTAGAGCAGGTATGACATGAGCCAACAGTGCATAATCCAATTACGTATGGCTAATTTGCATACATACAACACCTGATCTAAACATTGAGTAGAGCAGGTGAAAATGTCTTGTTCAATCTTGTTAACATATAATATGTTAACAAGATTGAACAAGACATTTTTTAACTGTAATATGATATTACAGTTAAAAAAGGAATGGAACCAATTTAGGCCCATGAGCATTAATAGAGACGGAGCATGTCATACCTGCATGTGGCTGTCTTGAAAAATTGCAGTCATCTTGAAATTTAAAGTGATTTCTTGTCGGTTGACCGATGGAGTCGACTCATTCCAGTTTTCATGCCGGTACCACCACAGCAACTTCATATATACATGTGCCGTCAAAACGGTGGAATTTATGCAAATTTATGCAAATGTACGCACATTTGCTCATGTTAAAAAAGAATTTCAAAAAACTTGTAATACATTTATTGTTTGTCTTAATGTAAGTAATCAACTCAGTAATTTTCATGGAGATATCTAAAGGTTAATAATTTTACCCTATACACGTGAAAAAAATTTTTTATATGCATATAAATGGGATATGTTTGCGTGTTTTTCGAAACTTTCCCCTAATGGGATTCTTTGGGGCTTTTTTTCCCTCACTCAGGACATGTTGAGGATACAAAATCAGTTGAGTTTGCTTCTGTTGCAATTTGTTTAACGTTGACCCCTTTTTTGGCCTAAAATTACTGGACTATAAGTGGAGTTTGTTGTTTTCAGAGCAGGTGATGAAAGAGTTGGGTCACGCTCTGTGGACCTTTAAAGGCCCCGCGCTCGGCCCGTTAAAGGGTTAGGCCTTCCAACAAATAATATCACACTAATGACTCACACATAAACACACACACACACACACGGACACGGACACACATGGACACACACACCTTGTTTCATATCTGTTAATAAGTGTGTGGTCCGTCCTCACAAACACAACCCTCGGCTTCAGACGGCTGGACG
Organism: Trachurus japonicus; assembly: GCF_045865225.1. Classification (NCBI taxonomy): domain Eukaryota; kingdom Metazoa; phylum Chordata; class Actinopteri; order Carangiformes; family Carangidae; genus Trachurus; species Trachurus japonicus. The sequence goes on along the minus strand of NC_140919.1, from coordinate 7,956,246 downwards.
TCAAATGAACCGGTGTTTTCCTTCTCCTTCTGCTTTTTCTTCTTTTCTCTTTTCTTCTCTTCTTCCTCCACCACGGTCTTTTCCTCCTTTCTCCTTCTCCTCCTTCTCCTCTTTTCTCCTCCTCCCCTCCTCCTCCCCCCTCCTCTCTAGGATTACATGTACCTGTGGTTTAGTATTTTTCTTGTGACCACGTAGGAAACAGCTGAATCAGGATCAAAGCCACTTCCTGTTCTTCACCTTCACACCAGGTTGTGACTCGTTCTCGCTCTGTTTCTTTGTTTTGAGCTCGTCTGGTTCCTCTCTTCATTAACCGCCTGAGTTTTTAATTAAGATCAGTTTAGTGTTTAACACATCCTCATGTTTTGTTCTACGACTCTGACTGGCCAGGTTTGTTTTTATTCTGTAACATGGAGTCGTTGTCGTCACTTATCACTTGTAGTTTTTACACCTCGGCTGCTAACGAGCGTCTGATGAGACCACAGAGGTCGTTAGTGACGTTAAACATCGTCACGGCGATCATGAAAACTCGACTGTGTTTATACTGTACAGACGAGGTCAGAGTCATGTGACTGTGATGTAGCTGCTGCTGCTGACCGGAGCTTCACACCTCCTCGTCTCACTGGTCCAGCAATAGTTTTCAATCATTTTTGACATTTTATTTATTCTTTTATTAAACACAGTAAAAAAAAAAAATAAAGCAAAACTTTTCCTGGAGGAATCCAATGATGATGAACTTCCTGTTAAAACTATGTGATGTCAGCACAGCAGCAGGTTGATGATGTAAGCATATATTAAAGTCAAAGTCAAAGTGTCTTTATTTGTCCCAAACAGGGAAAATTGATTTGCAGCCAGGAAGATCCACACATTCAAACACATACACAAATAGACAACACCAAATAACATGTAACATATAACATATAACATATCATGGGCAGATTAAAAGGACCTACTGCAAGATAAAATATGATTAAAAAGTGCCAGTAATGTACACTGTACAAACAAATAAATAATAAACAGCAAGGGGCCTAAAGTGCAAATGCAACAGGTTACAACAGCCGTGAACAGTCTGTATAGTATACATACAATAATTATCTACTGTTTAGCAACTGAATGGCCGTGGGGACAAAGGAAACCTTAAATCTCTTGGTACGAAGACCAAGAGATTTAAGGTTTCCTATTGGATGAGCTCTCAGTGATTGCAGGTTAGGCCACGCCCCTTTTGTGACAGACGCCTTAAAGTTCACACTTTGATGTTTTTAAACCTTTTCTGTTTTAAAAATGTCGTCTTTCTCTCTTTGAGTCCGTAACCAGGCGGCGACCTGCTTAGACTCCACTTTCATCTTGAGTCTATAAATAAAAATCCCAGTTTGTGTTGATAATCTAAAACAAATATGTAATTAGTGCGACTGCAGCGCTCTGTCATATTAGAGGCGGTTGACTTTGGCTGGGTGTCTGCGTGGCTCCAGCCCTCTAATGCCTACCCTGCTGCCCAGTGGAAATAAAACTGCTCGTATATTAGTGTGGAGCTGCTGCGGCGGTGCTGAGAGGATTAGGGACGCTGCCCTCTCCGCCTTCCTCCAATTAGCGCTGCAGCCAGTAGCTCAGTTTGTAGTGGTTCAGAAAAAAGAAAATAGCGCATCGAGTCGACTGGATTCACTGGATTTATGAGACCGTCAGAGTATTTTACAGTTCGAAGGCCGAGCGAGCTCCGCGTTGGAGTTGTTCAAGTTTTCAGCTTTGAAAGAGTCCGAGATAAGAAGAGACACAGGGTGGAGGAGGAGGGAAGTCAGATACTTTATGGCTCTGCTCCTCCTTAAATCAACAGTTTGTTCCTTTGTTTTTGACACGTTTAAATCAAGGAAGCTGTCATCTCACCACGCTGTGATCAGATGAATAAAAAAAATGGAAGATAGTGTAGTTTCTTTGTCTATATTGATCATTATTCTGTCGTTTTGTTACAAAGCCCCAGAATAATGAATGAAAAAACAGTGAAAAGTGTAATATACAAACATAAGAGTTGGATGGATCAAAAATAGACATAGAATAGAATAGATCTAAGTAGGATAAAAAAGTAAAATATGAAATTTGAGCATCGACCGGAGATAAGATGCTTTGCAGCAGGTTACATCCTCAGACACAATACAAAACAATACAAGATACATACACAGATATACTGTATGGGAATCTCTGTTGTCTGGTCCAGGCTCAAGCGTCTGAAAACTTTCGTCACTTTTCCTTTTCAATAAATCTGCAAAAAAATGAAATGAAAAGTCCAATAATCAGTTGTCATGTGCACAAAGTGAAGAAGTGAAGGGGTCTGAAAACTTTCTGAGCGTGCTGACTCTGCTGTACTGTGCTGTACTGTACTGTACTGTACGTCGTGTATGTCCAACACATGTGTAAATCTACATAGAGACACATAGAGACTTGACCTTGGCAGCGGTGAAGACAAAGCTCTGTCTCTCTGTGTCTCAGTCTTTCATTTGTAGCTCTGAATCCCCTGCGCTCCCTCCGTCCCTCCGGCTTTATGTCCTCCACATGGTTATAATTTGAGATTTTCCCCATTTTCAAAGCTTTTTTTTTTTTTGAGCCTAGTGTTGTTAATTAAAAAGTGGACTAGTTTTGTTGTGGCCTTCTGTGTTGCCAAGTAGGGAAATCACCGCCTTCTTTGTTGCTCTCTCCATCTCCCTCCCTCCCTCCCTCCCTCTCTCTCTGGTGCCTTTGTGCAGAATAAAGCTCGAGCCCCGACCACTTTGTAAATGAAACATCCTCCCTGTATTAATGGGATTGAGCAGATGTTTTGTGTTTGGATGGTCAGAGATGGGACAGTGAAGCCTGCAGCAAAACAAAACAAAAAGAGTTTTTGGACCCCCTAAAAAAAAAAGAAAGAAAAAGACGACGAAGGCAGAGAAAACAGAGAGAGAAAGAAAGAAGAAAAAAGAAAAAGCAAAGGCAGATATTTATGGAAATGATTATATCACTTCCCTCATGTCCCATACAGACGCATGTCTCGCGCACATGGCAAATTAGAGGTCATCTCTTCCACTTTAGCGCACGTCTCAAGTGCGTGCGCCAGTGATTTCGGTACTAAAACATCGTAAATAACACTGTAACCCCTGGGACGAGGTGTTATAAATAGGACGTGTCAAACCTCCGCTCTGGCAGCCGCCGCTTTCCCCGAAACCCTCTCTCTTCGCCCGCCGAGCGGCGCAGCTCCTTTTTAATTTGGCCTTCCCGCGGGCTAACCAACTGACGCCTCTCGGCGAGGGCCTCTGTATTTCAACAAGGCCACAAAAGCCCCAGCGCCCGGGCACTCGCGCTCACACAGCTCAGCGCTCCAGCTCCAGATCCACATCCAGATCCACATCCAGCAGCTGCCCAGACTTCTCTCCTCCACCAGCAGCTTTTCTTCTGCTTGCAGTCCTCATCTCCATGTAAAAATACCTTCATCCCTGATTAATTCAAAGTCCAGACTGAAGGTTTATCTGATGTATCAAGACTGTACAGTAGTTATCATTGGATCATCATCATCATCATCCCATCCTGACGGAAAAATAAAGTCATTTTGACTTTGCTCGCCCACTCATGCGCAGTCGTTTTACACTTCATAGCTTTATTTTGACTCTTTGCGTTTTGACTAGACACTTGTATTGCTTTCTTCTTGTTGGTTGTTCTATAAGTCCATATACTGTAGCGTTTTTAACCTCTCCCGCACTTACAGTACTATCCTTGTTTCATTTCTGTTTTGTTTTACACTTATTCATACTCGTAACTTTATTTTGACTCTTTGCGTTATGACTATAGACACTTGTATTGCTTTCTTCTTGTTGGTTGTTGAATAGTTTTTGAATCTTTGCGTCTTTTTGGCGAGGTGTTTTCTATAAGCCCGTATACCTTGGTGTTTTTAACCTCTCCTGCACTTAGTATCCTTGTTTCATTTCTGTTTTGTTTTACACTTATTCATACTCATACAGTAGCTTTATTTTGACTCTTTGCGTTACGACTATAGACACTTGTGTTGCTTTCTTCTTTTTGGTTCTTGTTGTTGAATTGTTTTTGCTTTTTTTTTGGTGTTTTTAACCTCTCCCGCACTTAGTATCCTTGTTTCATTGCTGCTTTTGTAATCGTCCTTGATTGATTTTTATGGTGCAAATCAATAAAACGAAAGACGACGACGAAGAAGAAGATGATGATGAAGAAGAAGAAGAAGAAGAAGAAGAAGAAGAAATAGAAAGAAGATGATGATGAAGAAGTAGAGAGAAGTAGAGAGGCCAGGACCGAGCTCGGGCGGCCAAGTCTCATCTGTCAGAGAGAAACCCAGGGGCCAGACTCCTCCAGCCAACCGGGTGGGAGGGGCCCCGGGCAAAACACAGAGGAGGAAGAAAGAATAAAAAGAAAAGAAAGAGAGAAAGAAAAGAGAGAAAGAAAGAAAGAAAGAAAGAAAGAAAGAAAGAGTGGAGTGTGGGGGAGAGGAGGTTTTGAGAGCGAGAGGAAGCTCCCAGATAAACAGGCCGCAGCGCCTCAACTCCTAATCACCCTGCGCTTCCGTTTCCAGACTCTATAATTAGACGTTAGGCCCCGTTCCCTTTTTTCTTTCTCTATTCCCAGTTGACGCAAATGCTTCTTGTGGCTTGGCACCTCGTTTGGGGCGTGGGTTTTCCAAGAGTTTACAGCGAGCGGCTCGGGCCCTGAGCCCTCTCCCTCTCTCCCTCTCTCCCTCTCTCTCTCTCTGGGCTTTTCTGGTCGCTCTGATACAGCATGAATAGCTAAACCGCCGTCTTAATGCACACTTCACTCCTCCCTCCCTCTCTCCTTCCCTCCTTCCCTCCATCCCTCCCTTCCTCTCTGATAATCTGCGTGACCCCATCGCTCATCCACTCACTCTCCTCCACCTCCTCATCCTCTCTTTAAATATAACTCCTCCTCAGCCTCAGAATATAAAAAAAAAACAGAAACCTTTCAACTCTTGAGTGAATGTGCAAAAAATGTTGTAGCACCCTCGCCTTCTCCTTCTCCTCCTTCTTTTTTTTCTTCCTCTTCTCTTCTTCCCTCCACAGAGTGTTTTCCATCTTCCCCTCGCACGTGTTGCTGAATCCTTTTAATCTCGTGCCATCCCAGCCTCCTCTTTTCACATTTGACATGCCACCCAATAAAGCCCGGCCACTAATTAAAACCTACTGCTGCCTTCCACATAAAAGCTTCCAAAGGGGGAAAAAAAAAACTCAAGAGGAAAAAATCGCTAATTACTTTAATATCATTTATGTCTGGGAGTCGTCACAGAAAAGACATAGGTTTGGACAGTTGGCGCTTTTTTTTTTTTTCTCCTTCTTCTCCTCCGTCGTGTATCAGTGATGCCGCTCCAGCTTTTTTTGACTCACTGTCCTGAGGCGACGTGCACCACCAGCCTTAGCAAAAAGTACAGTAGTATGCTTGAAGTTCAGTGAGTTGAGTATGAGTATAAGTATAGCAAGTATAGAATGGACCATGCACTTGTTGCATAGTAGAAAGTATACTAATTTAATACTTCTTTGGACTAAATTGGAACATTTTAAGTTTATAAAAGTATACTTTATAGGTCATTTTAAGTACATTTTCAAGTATACAACAAGTACACTCATCTATAGACCGAATCTCCTTGTTGTTTACATTCTACTTCCTGGTAGAAAACCAGCACGTAATTTGAATGAGATCAATAGTAACGAACGAGAGTTTAGCTATAGGCTATATCATATTTTTCACGCCCTATCACCGTTTAGACAAATCTGAAATGATTGAAGAAACATTAATATTTCTGTGTGTGTGTTTTGTGTTGCTATGTGTTGTATTTATTCAGTTTGGGGGAATCACGGTGTCTAGAAAGCATCAGTGGCTGCAGCTGACAGGGACAGCCAACGGTAGCTAAGCTAACGGTAGCTAAGCTAACAGTAGCAGAGCTAACAGTGGCAGCTAAGCTAACATCAGGACGTCAGCTGTTAAAACCCTCCCGTTGTGGGACACGACATGAAACTACTCCAGTTAGCTCAGTCATGTTGGAACTCAGATATCCGCTGGAGAAAATATTTTTTCATGGACCGTTTATTGAGTCACTGAGTTATTAAAGTTAAACAGGTAGCTAACCGTTAGCCCGGCTAATCTATGATAACCATGACTCATTACAAAAACGTGCACACGTAAATAGTAATGTTTGTCCAATCATTGGTTTTATAAACGTTACAAACATCAGATTAGTCTAAACGGTGATATAGTGACATGAAAAATAAGATATAGGCTAGTGAAACTCTCGTCCGTCACTATTGTTCTCATGCTGGTTTTCTACCAGGAAGTAGTTGTGAACAACAAGGAGATTCGTCCTGTACTCCTAGTGTACTAAGTATATACTTCTAGTCCACATTTTAGTTTATTGAAGTATACTTTATAAGGTCATTTTAAGTTTACAAAAGTACACTTTCAAGTATTCTGCCTCAATTTTAGTATAAAATGAGTATACTTGTAGTACACTTTAATAAACTACATTTCTGTTGCCTTGTCGACGGGTTCTCTGGGTTTGAGAAGCAGCAGCAGCAGCAGCACCAGCGGCCGATCCGTGGCGGCAGCGGCAGCGGCGGCCGTGGCCTATCGGTGGCGGCGGCGGCCGTGCTGCATTTTTCCCCGTTGAGCCAGTTTAGCTCCGTTGGGTTTGTTCTGGTGTGGTTTGTTGAGCATGTTGTTTATGGTGAGGGCCTGTACTTTCTGCAGCTTGATGAGCTTCAAATAAAAACGGGACCAAATGAATGGGCCTGTCACACACAGAGAGGGAGGGAGGGGAGGGGAGGGGGGGGGTTAGGGTTGCACTTGTGCCGAGCTGTGGTTCAGTGTGTGTTTCGGTGAATCTTAAACACACACACACACCCATAACCATACATGGACGTTTGAATACACAGATTCTGTCTTTTACAGACACTTATCACACTGCAAAAACTCAAAACCTTTCCAAGAATATTTGTCTTATTTCTTGTCAAAATGTCTCATTTCCAGTCAAAACTAATCTCTTTCCACTTAGAATAAGACTCATCACCTAAAAATTAACTTGTTTTTAGATCATTTTCACTTGTTTCAAACTATTTTTCACTTGAAATAAGTAGAAAAATCTGCCAGTGAAAGCAAGTTTTTTTTTGTGCTTGTAATAAGGAAGAAAAACTTGCTCCACTATCAGATTTTTCTACTTATTTCAAGTGAAAATCTGCTTGAAAGAAGTAAAAAGTGTCTAAAAACAAGCTACTTTTTATGTCACGAGTCTTATTTTTTAGTAAAATGAGATTTGTTTTGACTAGAAATGACATTTTGAATAGAAATAAGACAAATATTCTTGGTAAGATATTTGAGTTTTTGCAGTGCATCTCGTCTGTCCTTGAAGAAGCACACGACTGCAGCGCTGCTTTTTACCAGAGGAGGAGGAGGGAGGAGGGGGGGAGAGCTGAGTTTTATGACAGCGACAAACGATAGCTGGTTTTATTTTAATGGGCTGGTTTGTTTGTTTTAAAGGCGCAGTAATTCTGCCGTGCCATCCAGCATGTGTCCCGGCCGCGCTGCGCTGCACAGTCGGTCGTGTTCTGGCCGCCCTGACTTTGAATCTGTGTGTGAGCCGCTGGAAGAGAAAGAAAAGAGAAAGAGAAAGAAGAAGTGGAAGTTTAAATATTTTGCTTGGCCCGGTTCTGTATCAGCAGCAAAACTTTCACACTGGCTCCGTTTAGAGAGGCTTTGGTCGACTGTGACTGAACCCTCTGTTTTTCTACTGAGCTGCACTTGTAAGTGATTGTTTCATGATTTACTTCCCAGCAGAGGAGGTGGATCAGAGAGAAACACACTGGTTTAGTGACGACACAGACACAGTTTGTGTTAAAGCTCCATACAGTATAAAGGTAGATGTTTGTGTTAAAGCTCCATACAGTATAAAGGTAGATGTTTGTGTTAAAGCTCCATACAGTATAAAGGTAGATGTTTGTATTAAAGCTCCATACAGTATAAAGGTAGATGTTTGTGTTAAAGCTCCATACAGTATAAAGGTAGATGTTTGTGTTAAAGCTCCATACAGTATAAAGGTAGATGTTTGTATTAAAGCTCCATACAGTATAAAGGTAGATGTTTGTGTTAAAGCTCCATACAGTATAAAGGTAGATGTTTGTGTTAAAGCTCCATACAGTATAAAGGTAGATGTTTGTATTAAAGCTCCATACAGTATAAAGGTAGATGTTTGTATTAAAGCTCCATACAGTATAAAGGTAGATGTTTGTGTTAAAGCTCCATACAGTATAAAGGTAGATGTTTGTATTAAAGCTCCATACAGTATAAAGGTAGATGTTTGTATTAAAGCTCCATACAGTATAAAGGTAGATGTTTGTGTTAAAGCTCCATACAGTATAAAGGTAGATGTTTGTGTTAAAGCTCCATACAGTATAAAGGTAGATGTTTGTATTAAAGCTCCATACAGTATAAAGGTAGATGTTTGTATTAAAGCTCCATACAGTATAAAGGTAGATGTTTGTGTTAAAGCTCCATACAGTATAAAGGTAGATGTTTGTATTAAAGCTCCATACAGTATAAAGGTAGATGTTTGTGTTAAAGCTCCATACAGTATAAAGGTAGATGTCCATGTGTAGTGTGATTATAAAGCAGCTCTAGGTTCTATATTAATACTGTGAAAGTATCAAAGCCTCAGTCCACAGAGAAATGCACACAGCCTGTATTCAGAAACTGAGCCTTAAAACCAGCCGTCAGGACTTCCTGTCACTTTGTGATGTCATAACTAAGCCCCGCCCCCTCACCACCTGGACCCGGCCACCATCCATCCAACCAACAACACTGACTTTGCAGGATTTAGTTTCTCTGAGTGTTTTATTCTGGAATCTGCTCTGTTTTTATTGGATCAACTCAGAGAACAGATTGTTTTTACTCCTTTAAAACCGCAAATTTATCTCCTTAGAAACTGCGAAAACCATTTTTCCCACAATGCAACTCAAGGGCAAACTTGTAGTTGATCCCCCGTGATGTCATTAAGCGATGAATCTTGCAGCAATGATCCTCTATTCACTGTATTTAGTTTGTTCATCTATTACAGAGATGCTGCACTTTGAGTTTGCAGGATGTGACAGATGTGATATAATAAAAATATAATATATCATAAAAATACAGATGTAAAAAGTTGCAGGAAGCAGAAGTACATGAGCCATATGTGACACATTAACCCAGTGACCACAGTGGAGCTGACCTGCAGTACTAATGTGTGTGTGTGTGTGTGTGTGTCTGTGTGTCTGTGTGTGTGTGTGTGTGTTTGTAGGAATGCTGCTGGTGACGGCCGACACCCTCGGCCACGACTTCCACGTCTTCCAGATCCTCACCCACCCCTGGGCGTCGTCACAGAGCGCCGTGCACCACCTCTACACGCTGCACCGGGGGGAGACCGAGGCCAAGGTCTGCTGCTCACACACACACACACAGTTACACACACACAGACACACACACACACACAGTTACACACACACACACACACACAGTAACACACTCTCTCTACCGTCATAAAGTTGAGGTTCTTCAGTTTTCCACGGAGGCTTTATAAAACCCGATGCAGTTTGTGTCAACACTGAGATTCGTAACTGTCAGACCCGATCACACATGTAACTCCAGATTCACTCTGACTTTACAGTTTTATTATTTTTATAAAAACTTATAATTATCTCCAGTGTCCAGTGCAAATAAATGTCAGTACTGTAAGTCCAGTGAGGAACCACTGAAGTCAAAACACAACAGAACAGAACAAACGGACACACTGATACCACCTCAGTTCAACACGTCCAGAGACTAAATGTGTTGCAGAGGACAGGATTATTACAAAAATAAACCTTATAATAATGATAATAATAATGAATCGTAAAGGGAACGTAAAAGAATTTTTTTTATGTATGAGCGTAGGAGCCAGAAGGAAGTCGAGCTTTAGCAAAACAAAATAAATTGAATACAATACAAGCAAACAAAGTCAACGACTCACTCTCAGTTTTCTAATCACATAACCCTATGTCATCAAAATAATATTCCACTCTGCAACCTACTTTTCCTCATCCTCATATTTTTTTAGAAACATTTTTTGTGTAATTTCTCAAATGTTAGTGCTATTTTTGAGCTCCTTCTCCACAGACTGTTAATACACACACTTTTCAGAGTTGTTCTCTCTCAGGTTAAACCCAGCCTGCCTCACCTGGAAGTAGGTTACACTGCATCTTGCTTTGGAGCTGGTTTGTGCAGCCTTGTGTTTAACCAGATCAGTGAATCTCAGAGTGTTTCAGTTCAATTCAATTCAATTTTATTTTATTTTATTTTAAGGAAGACAGTATACAGTATTCAGCGTTCCCTTCTGAAGAGGAAGGGATGTGGCTGTACCCAGCTGTAGCCGGGGCTGATTTACATCGGCAGTCCCCCTGCCAGATGTAATTAGGCACAGCACCTCAAAAGAACAGTAAAAACAGTCATAATAATAATACAATCAAGTACAGTACAATGCAAGGCACATAGGCAGCAGTTCGCCATCATATGAAACTATACAATACAACACAACACAATACAATTATAATAAGTCACAGTGTAATATAATGCAAAGCACACAGGCAATAGACAATTATTAAACAGAGAATTGTAGAAACAAAAATAAGAAGAAAAGAAAACTGTACATTAGCGCTCGACTATTGTATCATTCACCTTTAACAGGAGGTGTGTGTGTCTGTGTGTCTGTGTGTGTGTGTGTGTGTGTGCGCGTGTGTGTGTGTGATGTTGAGCTACTAAAATGAAAAAGATTGAACTGATCCTAAACTCAGGTTTTTATTTTCTGGATCAGGTCAGAAGAGCTTACTCAACAAAACCACTTCAGACCTTGTTGGGTTCAGGATTATTGACTGGTGCACACACACTTACACACACACACACACACACACACACACATAGACACACACATGGACACACACACCTCGGTGGTTAATGTTCGACTGAACGGTAGGTCTGACCGGCTGCACGCTGCGCCGGCTTTGATCCGGCGCCGCGGTAAACAGCGAGCGCCGGCCTCAGCCTGGTGCCGGGGTCGGGGGTTATCGCCGCCACACACACGCTGCGCACACACACACACACTCGGGGACACACACTAGAGCGTGATAAAGTCTCTGGTGAGGTGGGTGGAGAGACGCCTTATCTGTCTCCGGTGTCAGTGACCCGAGGACAGGTAAACAGACCTGCAGCTGATAACCAACCCCCCCCCCCCCCCGGGGGCCGAGGGGCCGAGGGGCCGGAGCGCCGAGCGGCTCGGACAAACCGGAGAGCGCCGGTCCCCGAGGTCTGAGACCTGGGTTCACTGGAAACACTGATTTACATTGAGTTTTGATCAGGTTTTTAACAGATCTAAGACAGAGGAGCAAGGAACCAGAACCACACTGCAAAAACTCAAAATCTTACCAAGAATATTTGTCTTATTTCTAGTCAAAATGTCATTTCTAGTCAAAACTAATCGCATTTTGCTTAAAATAAGACTCATCGCTTTAAAAAGTAGCTTGTTTTTAGATACTTTTTACAATCTTTAGACAGATTTTCACTTGAAATAAGTAGAAGCATCTGATAGTGGAGCAAGTTTTTCTTTCTTATTACAAGCACAAAAAACTTTTTTTTAAGTTTAATTTATTTATATAGCACCTTTAAAAGCAAAGAGCATTTGCACCAAAGTGCTTCACAGTCAACAGGTCACAGCAGCATAAAACAACATCAATACAACACAACAACATGATACACTTCAATTAATCAAATAAAGAGATACAAATTAGTAAGTGTCAGCATTATATAAAAAACAGATTAAGTGCTAGTGAAAAGCCAAAACATAGAAATGGGTCTTAAGGAGCTTCTTGAAAGCCTCAACAGAGTCGGCTTTTCTAATGGCTTCTGGCAGGCTGTCCCAGAGTCTACTTATTTCAAGTGAATATGTGTTTGAAACAAGTGAAAATGATCTAAAAACAAGTTAATCTTAAGGTGATGAGTCTTATTTTAAGTGGAAAGAGATTAGTTTTGACTGGAAATTAGACATTTTGACAAGAAATAAGACAAATATTCTTGGAAAGATTTAGAGTTTCTGCAGTGCAGATCGATCTCAGACCAGGATGAAGCTGAGCCTCAGACACGTGGACTTAGACTGAAGAGGTCGTTATAGATCTGATTCCTGAGCCCAAACATGATCCAAGTGACCTGGTTCATTGAAACAAGGATTTGAATCTGGTTTTGGACCTGATTTACTTTGAACCAGATATGAAATCTGTGTTTGGTTTGGTGCAGAACTTCATCAGTCGTCTGGGTCGTGGTGTTGATAGATAGATAGATAGATAGATAGATAGATAGATAGATAGATAGATAGATAGATAGATAGATAGATAGATAGATAGATAGATAGTAGTTGTAACGTACTCAGCGTTTAGTCGCCAGGTGGAAGCTTTCTTACTCTGAAAATAACATTTTGTTGCATTTTCGCTGTGTAACGTTCACTGTCCTGATGTCGTTGGAGACAAATCATTTTTAAAAAGACAGTGAAAAGCTCCCGGCTTCAACATGTGAAGCTGCAGACTTGGTGGGATTTTCAGTTTGGAAGCTTCAACAATCAGATGGAGCTTCACCACATGGAAGAACAGGTGTAAACGCACCCAAGACACATTGAGGACGGATTGTGATCTGATCGGCCAAACCACCTCTGAAGGTGGTCAGGGTGTGTATTTCTTTTGGATAACTCGGCTCTAGGCTCGTACAGATGAAATAAAATATTTGCCGTCACATTCAGAGCCCATGAAGTTCCCATCTCAGTCTTCTCCCACATGTCTTCACTGTGTCTCCTCGTCCACATCGTCCTCTGGACCGAGGCTTCAGAGGCCACAGCACAACTCACTCAGTCCTCTCCTCTTTCATCGCCGTTCAAGATATTGAAGATGACTTCTTTAATGAAAGAAGCCGCTTTGAAAAGCCAAAGAAAGTGCAATAGTACAATAGCACAACTTCATGGATGGCTTACTATTTCTCTTCTTTTACCTGCGCAAACATGTGATTGGATCTCAACGTGGACACTGGCGATGCAGATTAAAGGTGTTCAGAAATGTTTACCCGAGTAAGGAAAACAAATTTGATTGGTCGTTATCGAACGCCTCCTACATCGTACTCCTCGTTTTTCTCAGACGTTTGATTGACAGATGACGGATCCTGATTTCATTGGCTGATGAATCGTGAACAACGTGACGTATAATCCGTGCTCCTGCATTATCCAATGAGAAAAAAAACTACCACACTTTCATCCCGGATTTACTCGAAAATAGAATTTTGCACAAAGTTTGGGCTCCATCGTCTGATAGATGAGTTATTACACTAATGTTAAGACCCATAGTGGGCTCAAAATCAAATTTATTTTCTGAATAGCTTTAATGCAGAGTGTAAATCAGTGGTCGCCAACCCATCGATTGCGATCGACTGGTCGATCTTGGAGACCGTCCCAGTCGATCTCGATAATACCGGAAAAATGAGTTCAGAAACACATTAGCCTATGCCCGATTGATGTTTGGCTTGATTATTTTTGCGGAAGAGAACAGTGGAACGCACAGTCGACCAGTGCTGCACACAGAGTGGTTGAGGGTTCAGGTCACCGGTTGCTCCGAGTCCGAGCAAAGTGTGGCCGTCAGTTATCAACTGGGCACATCAACATGAAGCTTCACTTGATAACACTGAATACTGTTAGTTAATATGATCTGTTTTTTCCCCTTATTGCTTACTATTAACAAATAATTTCCTCATAGAGATGGGAAATAGGCCACATGCCTTTATTTTTGTGATGCACTGAAATTAAGTTATTAAGAATGAAAGTATAATGTGAATTATTATTAACAAGACAGGGATGGCCTTACAGTTACAGCAGTTCTTGGTGGCATCAATTTGAAAGCTCGACCGAAGTGTTTGATGTAATTCAATTACAATTAGGCCTGATAAAATACCTCAAATTATAAATACAATCTGGACCGTCGTTAACTCTGGACGTTTCAATAGGTAGATTTTGCCTGTCACGAAGGCTGAGGTCGGGGGTCTTGGTCTTAGAAAGGTAGGTGAGCTACTGGTGTAAACGGTGTGTTTGAGTCTGATTTGGTGACGGACGTTTGCAGCTTGTGCGTCCTTCGTCTCGTCCTCCGTCACATTCCTCTCTGCTGATGGAGCCTGAACTGACTGAGTGACGGAGGAATGTGCTGCCTCTCTACCCACACAGCCATGTTGTTCCTCCTCTTCTAGATAACGTTTGATTCCTTGTCACACTGTGACTGTCGCACAATCACAACCACCTCCGTCCTCCAGGTAATAACCCCCCCCCCCACCTACCCCCCTCCCCTCCCCCTCTGCAGCTGCAGCTCTGACAGCTCTCTGACTCTCTGACTCTCATTATGACCAATTTACTGAACACACAAAGTGGCCCTTCTCTTTCTCATCTCAGACTCTCATCTCCAGCGGAGCAGAGGTCGGCCCAGTAAAGTAACTGTCTGGTATGCAGAGGAGAGGAGAGGACACCCCCATTAACTGTCATTGCTTTGTTGGGGGGGGGCAGTGGAGGGGCAATTACCTGGTCTGACCTGGCAGCAGATTAGACAGGAGCTGAGACGTCTCTGTCTCGGAGACATTCCTGCTCTTCACTTTCTCCTGGAGCTGCTTCCTTTCATTCTGCTCCAGTCTCTCTCTCTTTCTCCACTTTCTCCACCTCTTCACTTTTTGTTTTTTTGTTCATGTGGAAATAGGGTATCCGCGGGGTCTTGAAAAGTATTAAAAGGTGATAAATCCATTTTCGGGAAAATTAAGACCCTTAAAAAGTATAAAAAAGTCTTTTCACGACTTTATAATGTCTTAAATATCGAAGGTATTTTTTCTGAATTAGCTGTCCAAGAGTTTGAGTTGTAAAAAACATTGCGGAAGTGTGTGAATTTATTTGTTTTATTAAAAAACAAGGATGAACCGGTTCATGAAAAAGAAAAGAAGATGGTTGTTTTTGTTTTTTTGAGGGTTGAGCAATGTTTTTTTCGATAAACTTTGCCTTTGATTTATCATCCCAGCCTTTTTTGAATTCTGTTGCATCATAGTTGTCTAAAGTCTTTATCACAAAAACTAAACCTTGAAGCGGCAGTGAGGTGTTAAAAATGTTTAGAAGGTCTTGAAAAAGTCTTAAAAAGGTATTGAAATTAACTTGAAGATTCCTGTATAAACCCTGGGAAAGATGGCGGCCGTCGGAGCGCCACTATCACCTCATCAGTCTGTCACCTCGCTCCTTTTGTCCTTGTTCATTCTGTGTTTCCCACTACTGTCCTCTGTGTGTGTGTGTGTGTGTGTGTGTGTTGCAGTCTATCTGTCTGGTTTCCTGCATGTCTGACATGCCCTCTCAGATCTTATCAGCTGCTCTGTCTGTCTGCTGCTCTCTGTCGGAGACTCTAGCTGCTCCCGCTCGTCTGTTTTTACCTCCGTCACGTCGTCACCTTCCCGCCTGCAGCCGCCGTCCAATCACGTCGCTCCGGTCGACGCCGGTTCAAGACGGACAAAGTGTCAGTCGGCGTGATAAAGACTTTGTTCAATCCTCAGAAACACAAACACGTCGGCCTCGGACAAAGTGTGTGTCGACAAGAAAACCTCAGATTTCTGAGGGGCAGTGAACGCATCTCAGGGCGGTTACAAGTAAACACACGTTATCACTGAAGACTCAGCTGAAGACACACACTAACACACACTAACACACACTGACACACACTAACACACACTAACACACACTAACACACACTGACACACACTAACACACACTAACACACACTAACACACACTGACACACACTGACACACACTGACACACACTCACCTCCTGTTGTCTGTTTATGTCACAGTTACATCACCGTTCATACATTGTAACATCAGACAGAGATATGAAAAAGTTCATTCAAACACCTGTTTTTGTTATTTTCACCACTTTTTGAGGCGTTTCTCGTTGTTTTTGGTTCTTTTATATTAAAATTACAGTTGATTATTATCATTAAACACTTAAAGAAATGTCACTTTAAGGTTCATCAACCAATACAAGATCTCGATTAGATGAGATAAAGTTTATTTGCCACATTTGTTAAGGTACAGAGGAATTCTTGTGTAGAGGCTCAGAACAAATGTAAAAGAGTAAAGATTTCCCATCCTTGTTTTCCATGAACAGACATATTATCTATATTAATCAGCTGACAGCACCAGTTGTAGTTAAACTTAGTTTTAAACACTCTGTGTATATTCATTAACATCCAGTCGAACAGTTTCACATCATCACATGATTATGACGGAGTATTAGGGCCACATTGAGAAAACCTTTTTTTTTACAGACTATTAGAATAAAGTACCAGAAATAAAGTCATAATATTACGAGAGGAAAGTTGTTAAATGAGGCCGTGGAGCATTTTGTGAAGTTGTACTTCAGTATCGGTTTCACAAACAAGGAGAGACTTCATCTTTTGGCTCATCAGCACCACATTGTCGTCAGTATCAGGTCTTTGAAAAGAAGATGCAAGAAAATGCCTCTAATCCACAAAAAGAACCAGAGCAGCACCGTTATCTACTCACTCTTGACTTTTACTTGACTTTTTTTTCTCTTGACTTTTTACTCATAAAATTGCAACTTTTCCCGTAAGTTTACGACTTTTACTCATAAAATTGCCACTTTTTCCCGTAAGTTATGACTTTTACTCATAAAATTGCAACTTTTTCTCGTAAATTTACAACTTTATTCTCATAAAATTGCCACTTTTCCCTGTAAGTTTACAACTTATACTTATAAAATGCAACTTTTCTCTTAAATTTACGACTTTTACTCGTAAAATTTCTCCTTTCCCCCGTAAATTTACAACTTATACTTATAAAATTGCAACTTTTCTCTTAAATTTACGACTTTTACTCAAAACCTACTCGTAAGATTTCTACTTTTTCTCGTAAATTTATGTCTTTTACCATAAAATTGCTACTTTTTCCCGTATATTTACGACTTTTACCATAAAATTGCTACTTTTTCCCATAAGTTTACGACTTTATTCTCATAAAATTATTAATAATTTTAATTCTTATAAAACTATGAGTTTATTCTCAAAGTCTGTGAAAACATTTTTTCTCACTGTGGCCCTGATACTCCGTCGTAGCTGATTCATATGAACGACGGGTTTGAGTCGTCCTTTAAAACCAAGTGAAGCTGTGACTCGTCTGACGTCCCCACACGTTGTCCCTCCTGTAACATCTGGTTTTATGTGTTTTTTGTGGTTATTTTGAACTCCAACACTGACCTGTCCTGTCCCTACTGTCCCTACTGTGTCTCCGTGCAGGTGCAGGACATGTGCTTCAGCCCCGACAGCCGCTGGGTGGCCGTCAGCACGCTGCGCGGCACCACGCACGTCTTCCCCATCAACCCGTACGGCGGCGCGCCCTGCGCCCGCACGCACATGTCGCCGCGCGTCGTCAACCGCATGTCGCGCTTCCAGAAGAGCGCCGGCCTGGAGGAGATCGAGCAGGAGCTGAACCGCGCGGCGGCGCTGGGCGGCGGCGGCGGCGGAGGGGGCGGAGTCATCGGAGGAGGCGGCTGCATCCTGGGAGGAGGGGGAGGCATCGGGGGGCGCTGCAGCCCCATCCCAGGCCTGTCCAGCAGCCCCTCGGGGTCACCGCTGCACGGTGAGCACGCTTTTAATCTCAGTTTAGTTGTTATTGTGGAGGAATTGACTAGTTTTTATTTAGTCTTAGTCTTAGTTGTAGTTGTTCATGTTTTAGGAGACCTCCTCGGTAACACTTTACTTGACGCCTATCTCTATAACGCATTATAACCCAGACTTATAATGAGTTATAATGCAGTTATAGCACCGTATAACTATAGTTATTAACACTCATACATGATCATAATGGTTTATAACAATTATCATAACACAGTAAAGCATTTTATCATGACTTATAAGGTCAGGTATTATAATACGTTATAATTGTTAGTAACTCGCTGACAATGCCCACATTGATAATGCATTATAAATATAGTTATAATGTGTTATAATTGTCTTATAAACTTGTATAACTACTATTATAAACTGTCATAAATTATCATAAGGCTTTATAACAATAAGCATAAAACATTATAGAGCATTATAACTCTATTATAATACTTTACTTTATAAAATGCTCTATAATGTGTTATGCTTATTGTTATAAAGCCTTATGATACTTTATGAGTGTTTATAACTATAGTTATACAATGCTATAACTGCATTATAACTCATTATAAGTCTGGTTATAATGTGTTATAGAGATAGGCGTCAAGTAAAGTGTTACCAAATCCTCTGTCAGACCTCTGAAGATGAACTTGTTCCCTTTTAGTTGCATCCATCCCATAATGTTCCCATCAGGTTCCATTCACTCTTATCTAGCTGTGGCTCGTACTCCAAGTCGTCCCGTATTGAGCTGTGGCCTTTTCTTCCTGTAGCTTTAGACATCGACAAGAAAACTACAACTAAGCTGCTGTTATCTGATGAAACTTTACTTTACTGCAGTTTATCACTGGTCATTTAGTTCTGCTTTTTTCCTCTTTTTACATCTTTATTACAGTTTAGTAGATTATTTTTTCACTGCTTGTTTCAGTTTGTAGTGTAACTATAATAATGCTGCTGCTCGTCTCAGTGATGCCTTCACTGAACCTCGTCAGACTCGGTGGAAAACATTCATTTAGACCTGAGGACCAGTTAATTTAGTGGACAAAGGTCAAAGGTCAAGATCTGTGTGTGTGTGTGTGTCTGTGTGTGTGAGAGAGAGACCTGGACAGGTGTGTGTGTGTGTGTGTGTGTGTGTGTGTGTGTGTGTGTGTGTGTGTATGTGAGAGAGACCTGGACAGGTGTGTGTGTGTGTGTGTGTGTGTGTGTGTGTGTCTGGTATCGTGTCAGTAGCTCTTTTCCTGGGACTCTGATCTCTCTGCCACAACCTTGTCTCCCTTGTTTGTCAAACAGCGTCACAGGCAACACACACACACACACACACACACACACACACACACACACACACACACACACACACACACTCTCTCTGTGTGTGTGTGTGTGTGTGTGTGTCCAGCTGACACAGATACACACTGACAAACACACACACTGTGTCAGCTGCACTGCTTGACCCCAGAGGTGTCGCTCAGTGTAAAATATCACAGTTCTCATTAATCACAGGTTTCCAGGAACAACCCCCCCCCAACACACACACACCCTCTGACCCCCCCTCCTCCCCCTCCTCCCTCCTGCCCTGTGATTGGCCGACTGCAGCCGGGCCCCGGTCGGTCCAGAGACAAACACTTCACAGAAGCCGGAGACCAGGAACTGATCAGTTTTACATAACTCTGAGGAAACCAGATCAGCTGGCGATATTCTCGTAAAACTATGACTTTGACATCACAGTCACAACTTTACACTTTTACTTTATATTTTATTTCGTTATATTTTCACATTTATTGATTTATAATTATTAACTACAACCTGCAGCATTAATAAAGTGACAGATTTGCTTTTTATTTATCATAATTATAATAATGAATAAAATCTAAATCTGAATTAGTAAATTGTTAAAACCCCTCCTCCTCCTCCACCTCACTGCAAAAACTCAAAATCTTTCCAAGAATATTTGTCTCATTTCTAGTCAAAACTAATCTCTTTCCACTTAAAATAAGACTCATCACCTAAAAATTAACTTCTTTTTAGATCATTTTCACTTGTTTCAAACTAATTTTCACTTGAAATAAGTAGAAAAATCTGCCAGTGAAAGCAAGTTTTTTGTGCCTGTAATGAGAAAGAAAAACTTGCTCCACTATCAGATTTTTCTACTTATTTCAAGTGAAAATCTGCTTGAAAGTAAATAGTGTCTAAAAAACAAGCTACTTTTTAATGTGATGAGTCTTATTTTAAGTAGAATTAGATTGTTTTGACTAGAAATAGGACAAATATTCTTGGAAAAATGTTGAGTTTTTGCAGTGCTCCTCTGTGTGTTTATCACTTCTCTATGTTACAGTAATAATTTCAGTTTATAGATTATTATAGTGCTGGTTTTACTTCCTGGTTTGAGCTCAGGTGTGTTTTGATTGGCTGTCAGAGTTTCAGTTGATGTCGCTACAGTTGTTGTGTTGTTGTGAACTGTGATCAGAGCTCATGATGGTGATGAAACCTGCTGAGATGGAGACGCAGGAAGGCGACGATTGGCCGGTTTAGATCGTTTGGTGAGATCTGATTGGTTGTTGAGCACCATAAGGAGGAGGAGGAGGAGGAGGAGGAAGAGGAGGAGGACGAGGAGGAAGGGGAGGGTGAGACCTGTTGAGTCTTTGTGATCGATCACATTGATGGTGTGAAGTGTTTGTGTTTGGTTCGGTTTGGTTGCTTTGGTTCTGGTGTCAGGTCCACTTCCTCTCTCCTTCCTGTTGCTGTTCCTCCTCAACGTCTAGACACACACACACACACACACACACACACACACACACACACACACACACACACACACACACACACACACACACACACACACACACACACACACACACATTCCTTCAGAGCGTGCCGCAGCAGCAGCAGCAGCAGCAGCAGCGTCGCTGACAGACGGAGAGCGACGGCAACATCAAAGTGTCGGCGGAGGTGAAAGTGAGCGAGTGGAGTAATGAGGTGCAATTGAGAAAAACGAAGGAGAGATGAGATAGAAGAGAAGAGAAGAGAAGAGGAGGAATAAAGGAGGAGGAGGAGGGGGGGTGAAGAGATAAGTTTGTAGTAGCGGCGCTGAAAGCCGGGGTCTCTGAGGGAGCGCCCTCGTAAATCACACTTTGGTTTCAAAGCGGCGCATTAAGGCCACCTGTCAACAATTAGTCAGCCAGGACCCGGAGGCCTCGCTGGGCGGGGATCGAACCGGCGATCACTTCACTTCACTTCACATCACATCACATCACATCACGGACGCTCCGGTCCCTCGGCCGCAAAAAATTGACACACAAACACTTTTATCCAGTTGTTAACTCACAACAGACCTCAGGACCAGGTTCACTCTGTCACACTGGAAACAATAAGAGGCACAATAGTTATTATAATAATAATAATGACCACATGTCACACACACAGTTTACTTATGATATGTGTTAACACGGCGTCATTATTGGTTTAATTTTCCTACTTTTGCTCCGTAATATTGACATTAACATCATTTTTATTAATGAATAAGACTCTAACACGTTAATATTCACAGTTATGAAACTGTGTTGAACATAGAAATAGAAAAAGAAACATTTATTCAGTATTAGGGCCACATTGACAAATAAAAAAATCACAAACTTTGAAAAAAACACAGACTTCAAGAATTAAGTCATAAATTTACGAGAATAAAGTCGTAAATTTATGACTTAATTCTTGAAGTCTGTGTTTTTTTTTCTCAATGTGGCCCTAATACTCCATCGTACATGATCATATGAGTTTTATTGGTCACATCGTGTCAGGTGATTAATCGATTATGAACTAATTGTTCTGATTTCGTCTGTGCATCAGTGACAAATAAGAGTCAGATCAGAAATATCTTTTAAAAAATCATTTTAAAAGCATCAAACTGGTTGAAATGTTCATTTTGTTGCTTTCATGACATTAAGCATTTTTTTAACCAAGGTCAGACTGGACATTTCAAAGCAATGATCAGTATTAAATATTGAACTTATAGAAAATATAGGCTACTTTATTTTGAAAACATTCAATTGAAATAACGTAATTAAAATATTAAATATATTTCATTTCAGACACAGATCAAATCTATAGAGACAAGACAATGAAACTACAACACTAAAAACAATGAAACCATTTTAAAAGGTAACAGAGACCAGATGTAGGCCTATAAACTGACAGCAGCTTTAATTAGGGCTAATTAACCATATATATAGAATCTATATGTAATTAACCCCTTTATAAAAGCGTTCTTGGACTTGTCCAAATGAGACGTGGATTTGTTCGTCACACAAGTGAAAAGTTGAAGTTATTTAGTTGTTTTAGTTTAGAATTGACCCTTTGTCAAGTCCCGTCCTCCACGGTTACTGTTGCTAGGTTGGACAAACAATGGTCACGGAAGGGTTAACTCCCATTGGAAACCATTGAAAAGTAGGCAGATTTAAATTGCTTGTAAGGAAAATTTGAATTAACTTATCCATCAGAAAAATGGTGTCCGTGATAGAAGACAGACTGCAAGCTAACGCTTAATCTCCGCCGATCTCCGGTTTCTCCTCGTAAAAGTTCACGAAGTTCAAAAGACATTAGCAACGGTAACATTATGTTTGCTAGATGTAACTTTGAAGGTTAAAGTAATATGTGTTATGGCTAAGTATGTTTATTGATGTCTTGGGTTTGGGGAATGGGATAAAAATGACTTCAGGAATACGTTCCAGATATCGTGAATCGCTATTGCAGGAACCCCAGGCACATTTTAACCATATTGAAAAATTACAAAGTAGTTTTTGGCCGAAAAATTTGCTGTCTACCTATCTAGTTTCATAGGGGTTTCATCCCAGGGTCGTCCAACCTTAGAATGCTGTGCAACTCGTGACACGGGGAGAAGCGCTCTCTCTGATTGGTGCAGACCAATCAGAAGGCCAACAGAGGGTCAGTTTATTTAGTTTCTGGTCAGAAAAGAAGAAGGAGAAACATGAGTGAAGGTGAACGATGCTGAAGAAGCAGCAGCAGCAGCAGGTCTGAGCGCTGGGTCACGTACAGTTCAGCAGAGGTCAGAGGTCAGAGGTCACACTGGGCTCCTGCTGTCTGTTATTCAGAAGACGAATTGGCTGCAGTGCATCCTGCCACATGTAAATATAGACACACACACAGCAGCGTTGATAAAACCTCCATCGTTTGTGTTGTGTGCCCGTTTGGGTTTTTTTTTTCTTCGTATCCGTCACTTTTTTTGTTGCTTTTGTGTTTGGACTTCCGCCTGTTTTTGTGCAGCAGCAGGGTGTGAAGTTTGGGTCCGAGCGGAGAGCAGAGGAGGTGTTGTCTCTCTCTCTCTCCAGGCCGAGGGAGAGGGAGAGGCGGTGGCGGCGGTGGCGGCGGTGGCGGCGTTGGCGGCGGCGATGGTAGCGGCGGTAGCCACAACAGCTGCTGTGTGATTGTCGCCAGCGGACGACAGCATTGATTTTGGGGAAGGAACTGTAGAAAAGTACACATCCTCCAGGCCACCGCCTAAAAATAGAGGCTGCTGCTGCGCTCGGCCGTCGTCTTGTCACTGTGAAACAGTCTGGGACGGCTATTTACGGCGCTGTCGCTGTCGCTGTCGCCACCGTACTGTACGTTTCCCCCCCTCCTCCCTCCTCCCTCTGTGTGATCGATGCATCGTCATCTGAGGTGATGCTGAGGCTGCACACTACAGGTGAACAGGGTAAAAGTTTAAACTAACACATATCAGCATGAAACCTCCCAAGTTTATCACTCACATTAAGAGAAATATTTTTTGTATTACAAGTTTTCTCAAATTTAATGTTTAAATATGTAAATGAGGCAATATCTAATTAAATATTTGCTAATTTGCATATATTTCCAGAACATAAACCAGACCAATGGATAAAGCCCCTTTCAAAATTCTTGTTTTATTTTGTTGACATATTAGAGTCAGAAGTTTTTGCAGTGATATCTCTTTTGATCACTCTGTAAATGAGAAAATACTGTCACCAGCCCTAAAAAATCAAGTTTCTCCATGTTTTTAGTAATAAAATGTTGTATAAATGAGGCTGTGAATGATATATCAACAATCCCCTCTGTAAAAACCTTCAGAATATAGACAGGAGTCAAAGTGGAAGGTTTGGTGTCTGTAAGTGCTGCTGAAGTGGAGATTTCTAGCTCAGAGTCTGAGTCTGAAAAACTCTTTCTGAGAAAACGGCCTTTAAAGACTTGGACTGTAAAAGAGATAAGAGGTTAATTACTGTGTATCTGCTATTGCGCCTACTATCTCATGGAAATTATTTGGTGACATAATGTCACACAAATTCAGAATAATGAAAACAAATGATTAATTGCATAATGTAGTTACATGATACACTTCTATTTACTCAAATGTCACAAATTATTTGGTCCAATCCTCATGATCTACTCCAGTCTGCTTTGCAAGACAGAATGACTAAAGTGTCTTTTTCACATTTATTGAGTTTTAAACATTTATCCATGCTTAGATGGAATTGTTGAAACTGTTGCATAAAAGCAATATCACATATTGCTTAAGTAACAAAATTAAAAGTGCCTCTTTATTAAAGAAAACATGCTGCCTTTTAAATTCTAAAGAAACGGAGGCCGACAGCAGCAGATTGTTTCATTTTTAAAATTTTTTTTAATTGATTTTGGGACATTTTATATTGATTCTGAATCGTATTAAATGAGAATTGCGATTCTTATGTGAATCGATTTGTAAATATTTTTCTCTGACATAGGTTACAATAACAAATGCTTTTATTTTGAAATAGGAATGTGTTGTGTTGTCTTCCGCCAGTGTAGCGTTTAGACGTTAAAGGATCATAGGGCAGGATTTGTGAGAAAATACCGGAAAATACCCATGCGTTTTACGTTTTTTAAATAATAATGGGTGAGGAAGCGTTCAAAACCAAAAAGAACGAGCCCACCCGCGTATCTCTCCATTGCCCTGAACGGGGTCTGTGCTGCAAAATGCGCTGCAATTCAGGGGGTGAATTTCGCGCGCTGGCCGGCGGACCTGACGTCAGCGCGTCCACGACTGCCTTCCAATGGATCAATGGAATGGAGACATGAAGAGGGCAACCGCGGCAGAGCCATTGATATAGTAACAGAGTGGCGACACTCCCTGTTATCGCTCTGAACCACGGTGGATCCAAATTACTGTTACTGCCAGCAAACGACCCAGCACAAGCCCCCCCACCCCCCGCCGCCGCCGCCGCCGCCACTCTCTCTCCCCCTCCCTTCACACACGCACACAGCAGCAGGCAGGTCACTAACTTACACACCCTCTCCCTCTTCACTACTGTCTTATTATTAGCCGTTAGCCGCAGCTAGCGGTTAAAAGCCGACTTTATAACTTTAACAACGTTATCAGGCAGGTGGACAAACGTCCTCTTTTGCCCGGACACGTCCACTTTTCACGTCCTGGCCGGCGTGTCCACGACGCGTCCGTTTTTTTTTTGTTTTTTTTTTAATGAAATCATGAATAGCCTATGTCTGGTGTTGATTGGTTTGCATGGGATCGCGGACCCTGACAGATGCGGTCCGACACCCGGACCCGGCGCGTTAATTCTCGGTACCGGCCTGTAGGAGCCCATACAGATCCATGAGGAGCTCAGAGGAACAGACAAGCAGCCCCCTGCTGCAGCACAGTGAAGAGGCAGGTGTGTGTGTGTGTGTGTGCGTGTGTGTCTGTCTGTCTGTGAGAGAGAGAGAGAGAGAGAGAGAGAGAACCTACAGTAAAATACCCCCCCTCCCTCCCCAGATAGGAAAGACTGTAAAGAGTAAAGTAAACAGTGAAGAGTCTGTGCGCGCTCCCGTGCCGGTGGCTTCCCTGGTTGCTGTAGTTACGCGCAGCGGCCGTCGCGTCACTGGCCGTTCTCATTAATCCTGCCCTATGATCCTTTAAGTTGCTACAAAAGGATCTTATTGTTGCTAAGTAACGGATCTGCTTTTTCCTCCTCGTACTTCTATGTCGCCGTTGTTGTTTTTCCTGGCTTGTAACAGTGTTTCTGTGTTTTAAATCAGTAAATATGATCGGCTTGAATGAGAAGCAGCAGGGATCGTCATTCTTTAACTTTAGCTCCAAACAAAATTTTTTTAATGAAATAACAAAGTGTTTAACCTGTTAGTGCGTCGCCTTAAAGGGACAACGAGGAGTTTCTCCAGCGGCAGAACGAAAAATTCCGCGATGATAAAAAAAAAAGTCTCATAATAATGTGGATGAATCTACGTTACCACTTGTTAATGGCTCCATTTTAGATAAATCTATGGTTTTGTCTCTATGGTTATTTTGTTATTATTAGTGGTGGTGGAAATGCTGGGCGAGCCGACCAGCGTTTCTTTACTTTCGGTTTCGTGGCGAGTCATGAGAATAACGCTGCTGAATCTCCGTTTATGGTGGGAACTACGACGGTATGTGATCGTCTTCCAACCTCTGACTTTAAAGCAGAAGTAAGTGATATTTTTGTGTTAATATAAGTCTTAAATAGTTGTATCTTCAGACAGCAATCACTTACATAGAGTGTTTGGACCGAAACACGGGTCTGTCAGTCACTCTGCTCTGCTCTGAGCCCAGGAGAAAACTTTTCTCGTATCCTACAAGTTTTATCCAATGAGGAGAGAGAACGGCATGCAGGGCTGTGTGTGCAGCCAAGGGATGCGCGTGAATGTGGTGACGTAGGGACGAGGACTGTTATGGTGCGTTCAAGGAAACTCGTAACTCGTGTTTTTCCGACCTGTGAACTCGTACCAGTTCGATCTGGTACGAGTTCACGGGTCAGAAGTTACGAGTGGCCGTTATAGTGACTTTCACCGGTAAAACAGGTCGGAGAAACACGAGTGGGTTGCCTGGAACGCAGCATTAGCCAAAACGACCGGATCGCTTACTTCTGCTTTAATTCTTGATGAAATAAAACATGAGTCTGTCTTGCGCCGGTGGGTGGAGGCTCATAAATGTAGTGTGAAAACGCTTCGCTTTTCCAAAACTCCTCATTGTCCCTTTAAACTGCACCACCATCGTCCTCGTCTCTGACCTGGGATCAGATCTGTGTGGCCTCTGCAGGACGTGGAGCTTTAATCTCTCTCTCTTTGACATCACATATGGCGTTTTTCAACACGCCTTGTTGTTGTATGTGTGTGTGTGTGTGTGTGTGTGTGTGTGTATACAAGGCGCTGGTGGTGCAGCAGCAGCATCAACAGACTGTTAGTTAGTCAGAGCAACAGATTTGTTTCCTCAGCGAGCAGGAGCCCCGGTGGTCCGACCCAGCCAGCCGACGGGTGAGGAGGGGGGAGGAGGGGGAGGGGGTGAGGGGGGGCAGTGGGTCCTGGCTCTGGTTCAGAGACTGAGGGGGAGGCAGAAAACAAGGTGTGACGGGAAACTGTTAATTCACTTGTTGATAAAGGGACACTTCCTCTCCGCTATTAGAGGCTGACGGCTGCTTATTTGGGTTCTGGACTTTTTTTGTTTTATCTTGCCTCCGCCCCCCCTCCTCTCCTCTCGTCCGTCATCGTACTGTGGTGAAAAACACCGCCAACGCCACACGGAGCTCCCTAAAAACGCCAAGGAGAAAAATGACCTCATCGTCACCGTGGCGTGTGACACGTACGAACGAACGAACGCGGCCTCGTCCTGACCTCGTCTCTGTCTGACAGTATCGTTACTGTACAAGTTAAACAGTTACAGGCCGGGACCGTGAACACACACACACACACACACACACACACACAGACACATAAGAGTGAACATGTTGGTGTCGAAAATCAGAATAACACACCTGGGATTCGACTGAATACAGAAAACCAGGGCTGTAAACTAACTTTTTGGCTCACCTGCCAAGGGGACCGGTAGATGAAAAAATCTACCGGCCAAGGACATTTTTTACCGGCCAAATAATAAGTTGCCTCTTTTCGTTACATATACATCAGTTTCAGCACTTTTCATTGAGATAACAGTATTTTATAGCAATACATGCTTAGAAAAGAAGTCATAGCCAAATAAATTGTAATCTTATTGAATAATCAAAACATTCCAAATTGGGAAACCTTAACATTGCAAAACTAACAAACGAAACACTCCTTCTTTTCTGTATTCTGTTACTCAGAGATGTTCACAAGTCTTTTTTTGCAAGTCCAAGTCAAGTCTCAAGTCTTTGTGGGGTGAGACTTCATCAAGTCTCAAGTCTTTGGTCACGAGTTCAAGTCAAGTCTCAAGTCTAAACTGTGTTGTAACACAGATCAGAGCCGAAGGAGCGCGTTTTAAAATATATTATTTTGTTGATTATTGAATATAGGTTCTGTCTTTTCATCATCCGATTATGTTTTATTTGATTTAAAGTTATAATAAATCCTGCTGCTTCAGTGTCTCCTGAAGTCACACACACACACACACACACACACACACACAGCGTTAGGTTAGCGTGTTCCTCTCACCCTCGCTGTAAACAGTCGTCATGTTTCTCTCTCTTTTTTTAACTTCACTCTGTTTTTTCCACTTCTGTGTCTCTGACATCATCACTGTGACCTCTGACATCACACAGGTGACCACACAACTGACTCACACACACGCACCCACACACACACATAGACTGAGTGTGTGTGGGTGTGTGGGTGTTTACCGTCCACTTCAGAGAAAATACATGACGAGCACAACAGGACAAACAGGAAAAACACTGAAGCAGCAGGATTTATTCTAACCTTAAATCAGATGATGAATATATTAATATATATTTTAAAACGCACTCTGATCTGTGTTATTCTACAAAGATGTAGCATCTTTTTTTTATCACAGTGTTTTTACAGTGTACAGTGGTGTGTTATTCTAAATTTTGACACCAAAATGTTCATTTTTTCTGCAAATGAATATCATTTATCAGTTTCCTTCATTGCTAGTAATCGTCGTGGGCCCTGAAAGAAAAGATAATAATACACTGTAGGTCGATCCTTAAATAAACTAAAAAAAAAACATCTGTTCTTATGAAATAAAGCAGCACAAACACAACTCACAAAAACTCAAAATCTTTCCAAGAATATTTGTCTTATTTCTTGTCAAAATGTCTCATTTCTGGTCAAAACTAATCTCTTTCCACTTAACATAAGACTCATCACATAAAAATGAACTTGTTTTTAGATCATTTTCACTTGTTTCAAACACATTTTCACTTGAAATAAGTAGAAAAATCTGCCAGTGAAAGGAAGTTTTTTGTGCTTGTAATAAGAAAGAAAAACTTGCTCCACTGTCAGATTTTTCTACTTATTTCAAGTGAAAATTTGCTTGAAAGAAGTAAAAAGTGTCTTAAAAACAAGCTACTTTTTATGTGATGAGTCTGATTTTAAGTATAATTAGATTAGATTTGACTAGAAATTAAATTTTGACTAGAAATAAAACAAATATTCTTGGTAAGATTTTGAGTTTTTGCAGTGCACCATTTAAAAACACACAACATTACATTTTTAGACTCTAAGTAACTTCAATTAAATGAAGTAGAAGACGCTGCAACACGGTGTGATAGTGTGATGAAAACATTCACACGTTCTCTCAATGAAAAGTTCAAAAGATAAATAAAATATAAAGTGTTTCCATGGACACACACGGACGTGATGTGTCTCATGTGTGTGGACAGTGGGACTTTAGTTCCTCGCTCGTCCTCCGTGTGGAGCTGTGTGGTCAGGATTCCCAGCAGCGCCGGGGAGGAGAGGGCGGAGCGCGCACACACACACACACACACACACACACACTTAGAGAGAGAGAGAGGAAAGGACTTGTAACAACACACACACACACATACACACAGAAAGCTGGGTAATTTCTTTGGTGTGTTTTTTATGAATGGTCACTTCCTCCGGCTGAAACGACTCTCGGCCTCATTTGGAGTTTGTTTTTCTTTTTTAAAGAGAGGCAGTTTGAGAAGTTTCTCTGTTGTCGTGGCAACAGGACGGAGAAGGGGGGAGGAGGATGTTTTTGAACTGATAAGGGGGTTTTGGATTTATTTCTGAGCCGTATAGCTGAAGGTTTGAAGCCGCCGGCGTCTGATCTGATTTCACCTTCAGACCAACAGGAAGTGGGAGAGGTGAAGCCGGTTTTCCTCTCCCTGCGGTCGGCTCGGCCCGGTTCGGCTCGGCCCGGTTCGGCTCGGCCCGGTTCGGCCTCGGCTCAGTCAAAGCAGCAGAAACCACAGAGCAATCGAACAAGCTGTTTACCCTGAGAATTAGCCGTCCCCTGTATTTTCCAGGCTTTTAAAGCGACCAAAAATACACAGTGTGAGGAATATGTATCTTGGCCGACTCCACCGCTGTTTTTTTTATTGTTTTTTTTTATACGAACCCTAATAACTCAATCTCCACAACCACTAAACCCTCTTAACACCGGGCGCTCGCCGCTGCACTCATCATTATTTGATTTGCAAAATTGTAAGGTAGAGATAAAGAAATAAAGCCGGCCTGCCATTCCACACAGACGCACTTGTGGCTTTCAGCTTATTGCTGCTGCTGCTGCTGCTGCTGCTGCTGCCGGTGCTGCTGCTGCCGCTGCTGCTGCTGCCGCTGCTGCTGCTGCTGCTGCACCACTACACACTGTGACCTACACTGTAAACTACACTGTAAACTACACATTGTAGCCTACACACTGTGACCTACAAGCTGTAAACTACACATTGTAGCCTACACACTGTGATCTACAAGCTGTAAACTACACGTTGTAGCCTACACACTGTGACCTACAAGCTGTAAACTACACATTGTAGCCTACACACTGTGACCTACAAGCTGTAAACTACACATTGTAGCCTACACACTGTGACCTACAAGCTGTAAACTACACATTGTAGCCTACACACTGTGACCTACAAGCTGTAAACTACACATTGTAGCCTACACACTGTGACCTACAAGCTGTAAACTACACATTGTAGCCTACACACTGTGACCTACAAGCTGCAACCAACACGTTGTAGCCTACACACTGTGATCTACAAGCTGTAACCAACACATTGTAGCCTACACACTGTGACCAACAAGCTGCAACCAACATTGTAGCCTACACACTGTGATCTACAAGCTGCAACCAACACATTGTAGCCTACACACTGCGATCTACACACTGTAAACTACACATTGTAGCCTACACACTGTGACCTACAAGCTGCAACCAACACGTTGTAGCCTACACACTGTGACCAACAAGCTGCAACCAACACATTGTAGCCTACACACTGTGACCTACAAGCTGCAACCAACACGTTGTAGCCTACACACTGTGACCAACAAGCTGCAACCAACACATTGTAGCCTACACACTGTGATCTACAAGCTGCAACCAACACATTGTAGCCTACACACTGTGACCAACAAGCTGCAACCAACACATTGTAGCCTACACACTGTGACCTACAAGCTGCAACAAACACATTGTAGCCTACACACTGTGATCTACAAGCTGCAACAAACACATTGTAGCCTACACACTGTGACCTACAAGCTGCAAACTACACATTGTAGCCTACACACTGTGACCTACAAGCTGCAACCGACACATTGTAGCCTACACACTGTGACCTACAAGCTGTAAACTACACATTGTAGCCTACACACTGTGACCTACAAGCTGCAACCAACACATTGTAGCCTACACACTGTGACCTACAAGCTGCAACCAACACATTGTAGCCTACACACTGTGACCAACAAGCTGCAACCAATACATTGTAGCCTACACACTGTGACCAACAAGTTGCAACCGACACGTTGTAGCCTACACACTGTGACCAACAAGCTGCAACCAACACATTGTAGCCTACACACTGTGACCTACAAGCTGCAACCAACACATTGTAGCCTACACACTGTGACCTACAAGCTGTAAACAACACATTGTAGCCTACACACTGTGACCTACAAGCTGCAACCAACACGTTGTAGCCTACACACTGTGACCTACACACTGTAAACTACACATTGTAGCCTACACACTGTGACCAACAAGCTGCAACCAACACATTGTAGCCTACACACTGTGACCAACAAGCTGTAAACTACACATTGTAGCCTACACACTGTGACCTACAAGCTGCAACCAACACATTGTAGCCTACACACTGTGATCTACAAGCTGCAACCAACACATTGTAGCCTACACACTGTGACCAACAAGCTGTAAACTACACATTGTAGCCTACACACTGTGACCTACAAGCTGTAAACAACACATTGTAGCCTACACACTGTGACCTACAAGCTGCAACCAACACATTGTAGCCTACACACTGTGACCAACAAGCTGCAACCAACACATTGTAGCCTACACACTGTGACCAACAAGCTGTAAACTACACATTGTAGCCTACACACTGTGATCTACAAGCTGCAACCAACACATTGTAGCCTACACACTGTGACCTACAAGCTGCAACCAACACATTGTAGCCTACACACTGTGATCTACAAGCTGCAACCAACACGTTGTAGCCTACACACTGTGACCTACAAGCTGCAACCAACACATTGTAGCCTACACACTGTGACCTACAAGCTGTAAACTACACATTGTAGCCTACACACTGTGACCAACAAGCTGCAACCAACACATTGTAGCCTACACACTGTGACCAACAAGTTGCAACCGACACGTTGTAGCCTACACACTGTGACCAACAAGCTGCAACCAACACATTGTAGCCTACACACTGTGACCTACAAGCTGTAAACAACACATTGTAGCCTACACACTGTGACCTACAAGCTGCAACCAACACGTTGTAGCCTACACACTGTGACCTACACACTGTAAACTACACATTGTAGCCTACACACTGTGACCAACAAGCTGCAACCAACACATTGTAGCCTACACACTGTGACCAACAAGCTGTAAACTACACATTGTAGCCTACACACTGTGACCTACAAGCTGCAACCAACACGTTGTAGCCTACACACTGTGATCTACAAGCTGCAACCAACACATTGTAGCCTACACACTGTGACCAACAAGCTGTAAACTACACATTGTAGCCTACACACTGTGACCTACAAGCTGCAACCAACACATTGTAGCCTACACACTGTGACCAACAAGCTGCAACCAACACATTGTAGCCTACACACTGTGACCAACAAGCTGCAACCAACACATTGTAGCCTACACACTGTGACCTACAAGCTGCAACCAACACATTGTAGCCTACACACTGTGACCAACAAGCTGCAACCAACACATTGTAGCCTACACACTGTGACCAACAAGCTGCAACCAACACATTGTAGCCTACACACTGTGATCTACAAGCTGCAACCAACACATTGTAGCCTACACACTGTGATCTACAAGCTGCAACCAACACGTTGTAGCCTACACACTGTGATCTACAAGCTGCAACCAACACGTTGTAGCCTACACACTGTGACCTACAAGCTGTAAACAACACATTGTAGCCTACACACTGTGACCTACAAGCTGCAACCAACACATTGTAGCCTACACACTGTGACCAACAAGCTGCAACCAACACATTGTAGCCTACACACTGTGACCTACAAGCTGCAACCAACACATTGTAGCCTACACACTGTGACCAACAAGCTGCAACCAACACATTGTAGCCTACACACTGTGACCAACAAGCTGCAACCAACACATTGTAGCCTACACACTGTGATCTACAAGCTGCAACCAACACGTTGTAGCCTACACACTGTGATCTACAAGCTGCAACCAACACGTTGTAGCCTACACACTGTGATCTACAAGCTGCAACCAACACGTTGTAGCCTACACACTGTGACCTACAAGCTGTAAACTACACATTGTAGCCTACACACTGTGACCTACAAGCTGCAACCAACACATTGTAGCCTACACACTGTGACCTACAAGCTGCAACCAACACATTGTAGCCTACACACTGTGACCTACAAGCTGCAACCAACACATTGTAGCCTACACACTGTGATCTACAAGCTGTAAACTACACATTGTAGCCTACACACTGTGATCTACAAGCTGCAACCAACACGTTGTAGCCTACACACTGTGACCTACAAGCTGCAACCAACACATTGTAGCCTACACACTGTGACCTACAAGCTGCAACCAACACATTGTAGCCTACACACTGTGACCTACAAGCTGCAACCAACACATTGTAGCCTACACACTGTGACCTACAAGCTGCAACCAACACGTTGTAGCCTACACACTGTGACCAACAAGCTGCAACCAACACGTTGTAGCCTACACACTGTGACCAACAAGCTGCAACCAACACGTTGTAGCCTACACACTGTGATCTACAAGCTGCAACCAACACATTGTAGCCTACACACTGTGACCTACAAGCTGCATTCAACACATTGTAGCCTACACACTGTGATCTACAAGCTGCAACCAACATTGTAGCCTACACACTGTGACCTACAAGCTGCATTCAACACATTGTAGCCTACACACTGTGATCTACAAGCTGCAACCAACACATTGTAGCCTACACACTGTGACCTACAAGCTGCAACCAACACAT
Source organism: Trachurus japonicus (assembly GCF_045865225.1). NCBI lineage: Eukaryota > Metazoa > Chordata > Actinopteri > Carangiformes > Carangidae > Trachurus > Trachurus japonicus. The sequence goes on along the minus strand of NC_140919.1, from coordinate 7,921,962 downwards.
TGTAGCCTACACACTGTGACCTACAAGCTGCAACCAACAATGTAGCCTACACACTGTGACCAACAAGCTGCAACCAACACATTGTAGCCTACACACTGCGACCAACAAGCTGCAACCAACACATTGTAGTGGCCTACACACTGTGACCAACAAGCTGCAACCAACACATTGTAGCCTACACACTGCGACCAACAAGCTGCAACCAACACATTGTAGCCTACACACTGTGACCAACAAGCTGCAACCAACACATTGTAGCCTACACACTGTGACCAACAAGCTGCAACCAACACATTGTAGCCTACACACTGTGATCTACAAGCTGCAACCAACACGTTGTAGCCTACACACTGTGACCTACAAGCTGTAAACTACACATTGTAGCCTACACACTGTGACCAACAAGCTGCAACCAACACGTTGTAGCCTACACACTGTGACCAACAAGCTGCAACCAACACGTTGTAGCCTACACACTGTGACCAACAAGCTGCAACCAACACGTTGTAGCCTACACACTGTGACCAACAAGCTGCAACCTACATTGTAGCCTACACACTGCGACCAACAAGCTGCAACCAACACATTGTAGTCTACACACTGTGACCTACAAGCTGCAACCAACACATTGTAGCCTACACACTGTGACCTACAAGCTGCAACCAACACGTTGTAGCCTACACACTGTGACCAACAAGCTGCAACCAACACGTTGTAGCCTACACACTGTGACCAACAAGCTGCAACCAACACATTGTAGCCTACACACTGTGACCAACAAGCTGCAACCAACACGTTGTAGCCTACACACTGTGACCAACAAGCTGCAACCAACACGTTAGCCTACACACTGTGACCTACAAGCTGCAACCAACACATTGTAGCCTACACACTGTGATCTACAAGCTGCAACCAACACATTGTAGCCTACACACTGTGACCTACAAGCTGCAACCAACACGTTGTAGCCTACACACTGTGACCTACAAGCTGCAACCAACACGTTGTAGCCTACACACTGTGACCAACAAGCTGCAACCAACACGTTGTAGCCTACACACTGTGACCAACAAGCTGCAACCAACACATTGTAGCCTACACACTGTGACCTACAAGCTGCAACCAACACATTGTAGCCTACACACTGTGACCTACAAGCTGCAACCAACACGTTGTAGCCTACACACTGTGACCAACAAGCTGCAACCAACACATTGTAGCCTACACACTGTGACCAACAAGCTGTAAACTACACATTGTAGCCTACACACTGTGACCTACAAGCTGCAACCAACACATTGTAGCCTACACACTGTGACCAACAAGCTGTAAACTACACATTACAGCCTACACATTGTAGCCTACACACTGCGATCTACAAGCTGCAACCAACACGTTGTAGTCTACACACTGTGACCTACAAGCTGCAACCAACACATTGTAGCCTACACACTGTGACCTACAAGCTGTAAACTACACATTACAGCCTACACATTGTAGCCTACACACTGCGATCTACAAGCTGCAACCAACACGTTGTAGTCTACACACTGTGACCAACAAGCTGCAACCAACACATTGTAGCCTACACACTGTGACCAACAAGCTGTAAACTACACATTGTAGCCTACACACTGTGACCTACAAGCTGCAACCAACACATTGTAGCCTACACACTGTGACCAACAAGCTGCAACCAACACATTGTAGCCTACACACTGTGACCAACAAGCTGCAACCAACACATTGTAGCCTACACACTGTGACCAACAAGCTGCAACCAACACATTGTAGCCTACACACTGTAACCAACAAGCTGCAACCAACACATTGTAGCCTACACACTGTAACCTACAAGTTGCAACCAACACATTGTAGCCTACACACTGTGATCTACAAGCTGCAACCAACACATTGTAGCCTACACACTGTGATCTACAAGCTGCAACCAACACATTGTAGCCTACACACTGTGACCAACAAGCTGCAACCAACACATTGTAGCCTACACACTGTGACCTACAAGCTGCAACCGACACATTGTAGCCTACACACTGTGATGTACAAGCTGCAACCAACACATTGTAGCCTACACACTGTGACCTACAAGCTGCAACCAACACATTGTAGCCTACACACTGTTACCAACAAGTTGCAACCAACACGTTGTAGCCTACACACTGTGACCAACACATTGTAGCCTACACACTGCCCTGAGCTGTCAGCCAATCAGCATTTAGATCAGCGGCCGTTCTGAAATAGAGACATCAAAACTACTAAATCTATGTGTGTGTGTGTGTGTGTGTGGATGCGGAAATGTGGAGAAAGTGGAAATAATTAAGAAAACAAAAGTCTCATCAAAGAAAAGAACAAACGCTCTTGTTGATGTGGAGAAGAAACATGACAGAGGACACACACACACACACACACACACACACACACACACACATGTAAATTGTTGCTGCGTCAGAAAATCACATCGTTTGATTTTGTCTTTGATAAAAACATCGAATGACTCGTTACATTAATTAATCACAGGTCTGTATTTTATCGTGTTGTTACATCTGTTTAACATGTGACATAATTCAGTACAATAACACACACACACACACACACACACGTCTTAGCAGTTTATTTCAGAATTAGTAATTAGGTTTTAAAAAGAAAGAAACAAGCCTGTGAAATTTAAAACAGATTTTACGCCTTTAAAACAAAGTGAGCCTGAAAAAAAATCTCAATAAAAATGTAACTATCATTATTTATTTTCAGTTTTAATTAACGATATTATGTAAAATTCAAGATCAGAAAAACTAAATTTAAGGAAACAAAACTTTTTGACTTCATTTCATTTTGACTTATTCCATTCATGTACACACATGGTTGCACATATTTACATAATGTACACATAGTCACCATAAAGGAAAAGGAGCAGGATGAAGAGTAATTGCATTGGCTTACTATCAACACCAATATTATGCTCTGTTTCAAAAAAATTAAAGATGATGAAACATATAATAATATAAAACAAACAAGCAAAATAGCAGTGGACACCACTCATCTATCTATCTTTTCTTTTTTCACTTCCTTTTCTCTTTCTTCTTTTTTGGTGGCACTTTTTCTTAAACTGAGACATACTTGTACAACTTTTCAGTTCCTTGTTTTGTGAACGACATAGTTTTACACCTGCAACAGAAATACACATCCTCACTTCACTTGTAAAGTAAAAAAAAAAGTTCCTGTTATTGTTTTATAGTGGAAAATAATAATTTTACATCTTTGTTTTTCCATTAGTGAATCAGTTTCCAGCTGATTATAAAATATAATTTATGATCCATGTGTTTCTTTTCTTATGTATTTTTCACTTCAGTCAGTAAAACGATCTGACGTCTCGCTCACTCTCTCTCTCTAAATTGGTTTGGAAATGTGTTCACTGTGTGTGTGTGTTTGTGCACAACACACACACACACACACACACACACACACACACTTACCCCCCCTCTTCTTCTTTCTGAAACGTCCAATCAGAGGCCGTAACCCGTCTCCTCTTCACTCAGAGGTACGAGCTCCTTGACCC